>NC_057390.1:29505631-29578072 GCF_019320065.1 Cervus canadensis
ATCTCATTGCAGTTTTGATTTGCCTTTGTATATTTCTGTTTTTGTGCCAGTACTATACTCTTGATTACTATAGCTTTACAAATAGTCTGAAGGCAGGGAATCTGATTCCTTCAGAGTCATTTTTCTTTCTCAAGATTACTTTAGCAAATCAGAGTCTTTTGTGTCTCCATAAAAATATTAAGATTTTTCTTCTAATTCTGTGAAAAATGCCATTGGTAATTTGATAGCAATTGCATTGAATCTCTAGATCCCCACACTGGTAAAGTAATTTTGATACTACTGATTTTTTTAATCCAAGTACACAGTATATCTTTCTGTCTGTTGTCATCTTCAATTTCTTTAATCAGTGTCTATTTTTTTTTAATTTTTAAAAATTTTTTATTTTATTTTTTTTCATTTATTTTTATTAGTTGGAGGCTAATTACTTTACAATATTGTAGTGGGTTTTATCATACATTGACATGAATCAGCCATGGATTTACATGTGTTCCCCATCCCGATCCCCCCTCCCACCTCCCTCTCCACCCGATTCCTCTGGGTCTTCCCAGTGCACCATGCCCGAGCACTTGTCTAATGCATCCAGCCTGGGCTAGTGATCTGTTTCACCCTAGATAATATACATGTTTCGATGCTGTTCTCTCGAAACATCCCACCCTTGTCTTCTCCCACAGAGTCCAAAATTCTGTTCTGTACATTTGTGTCTTTTTTTCTGTTTTGCATATAGGGTTATCGTTACCATCTTTCTAAATTCCATATTAACAAATTGCGTTAATACACATTTCTAAATTTCCATTAACAAATATGTGTTAATATACTGTGTTGGTCTTTATCTTTCTGGCTTACTTCACTCTGTATAATGGGCTCCAGTTTCATCCATCTCATTAGAACTGGTTCAAATGAATTCTTTTTAATGGCTGAGTAATATTCCATGGTGTATATGTACCACAGCTTCCTCATCCATTCGTCTGCTGATGGGCATCTAGGTTGCTTCCATGTCCTGGCTATTATAAACAGTGCTGCGATGAACATTGGGGTGCACATGTCTCTTTCAGATCTGGTTTCCTCAGTGTGTATGCCCAGAAGTGGTATTGCTGGGTCATATGGCAGTTCTATTTCCAGTTTTTTAAGAAATCTCCACACTGTTCTCCATAGTGGCTGTACTAGTTTGCATTCCCACCAACAGTGTAAGAGGGTTCCCTTTTCTCCACACCTCTCCAGCATTTATTGCTTGTAGACTTTTGGATAGCAGCCATCCTGACTGGCGTGTAATGGTACCTCATTGTGGTTTTGATTTGCATTTCTCTAATGATAAGTGATGTGGAGCATCTTTTCATGTGTTTATTAACCATCTGTATGTCTTCTTTGGAGCAATGTCTGTTTTAGTTTCTTTGGCCCATTTTTGAATGGGTCATTTACATTTTCTGAATTGAGCTTTGCAGGAGTTGCTTGTATATTTTTGGATTAATCCTTTGTCTGTTGCTTCGTTTGCTATTATTTTCTCCCAAATCCTGAGGCTGTCTTTCCCTTGCTTATAGTTTCCTTTGTGTGCCAAAGCTTTTAAGTTTCATTAGGTCCCATTTGTTTATTTTGTGCTTTTATTTCAATCATTCGGGAGGTGGTCATAAGAGGACCTGCTTTGATTATGTCATGAGAGTTGTTTTGCTAGTTCTCTTAGGAGTAAAGGGAACTATGAAAAAACATATGATAAAAATGATTTACAGAGAAATAGGAAAAGAAGAGTGAAACTTCGCTGTGCAGGTGACATGATCCTCTACATAGAATACCCTAAAGACTCTACCAGAAAATTACTAGAGCTAATCAAGGAATGTAGTAAAGTTGCAGGATATAAAATTAACACACAGAAATCCCTTGCATTCCTATACACTAACAATGAGAAAACAGAAAGAGAAATTAAGGAAACAATACCATTCACCATTGCAACAAAAAGAATAAAATACTTAGGAGTATATCTACCTAAAGAAACAAAAGACCTATACATAGAAAACTATAAAACACTGATGAAAGAAATCAAAGAGGACACAAACAGATGGAGAAACATACCGTGTTCATAGATTGGAAGAATCAATATTGTCAAAATGGCTATACTACCCAAAGCAATCTATAGATTCAATGCAATCCCTATCAAGCTACCAACGGTATTTTTCACAGAACTAGAACAAATAATTTCACAATTTGTATGGAAATACAAAAAACCTCGAATAGCCAAAGTAATGTTGAGAAAGAAGAATGGAACTGGAGGAATCAACCTGCCTGACTTCAGACTCTACTACAAAGCCACAGTCATCAAGACAGTATGGTACTGGCACAAAGACAGAAATATAGATCAATGGAACAGAATAGAAAGCCCAGAGATAAATCCATGAACCTATGGACACCTTATCTTTGACAAAGGAGGCAAGGATATACAATGGAAAAAAGACAACCTCTTTAACAAGTGGTGCTGGGAAAACTGGTCAACCACTTGTAAAAGAATGAAACTAGAACACTTTCTAACACCATACACAAAAATAAACTCAAAATGGATTAAAGATCTAAATGTAAGACCAGAAACTATAAAACTCCTAGAGGAGAACATAGGCAAAACACTCTCTGACATAAATCACAGCAAGATCCTCTATGACCCACCTCCCAGAATATTGGAAATAAAAGCAAAACTAAACAAATGGGACCTAATGAAACTTAAAAGCTTTTGCACTACAAAGGAAACTATAAGTAAGGTGAAAAGACAGCCCTCAGATTGGGAGAAAATAATAGCAAATGAAGAAACAGACAAAGGATTAATCTCAAAAATATACAAGCAACTCCTGCAGCTCAATTCCAGAAAAATAAATGACCCAATCAAAAAATGGGCCAAAGAACTAAACAGACATTTCTCCAAAGAAGACATACAGATGGCTAACAAACACATGAAAAGATGCTCAACATCACTCATTATCAGAGAAATGCAAATCAAAACCACAATGAGGTACCATTACACGCCAGTCAGGATGGCTGCTATCCAAAAGTCTACAAGCAATAAATGCTGGAGAGGGTGTGGAGAAAAGGGAACCCTCTTACACTGTTGGTGGGAATGCAAACTAGTACAGCCGCTATGGAGAACAGTGTGGAGATTCCTTAAAAAACTGGAAATAGAACTGCCATATGACCCAGCAATCCCACTTCTGGGCATACACACTGAGGAAACCAGATCTGAAAGAGACACGTGCACCCCAATGTTCATCGCAGCACTGTTTATAATAGCCAGGACATGGAAGCAACCTAGATGCCCATCAGCAGATGAATGGATAAGGAAGCTGTGGTACATATACACCATGGAATATTACTCAGCCATTAAAAAGAATTCATTTGAATCAGTCCTAATGAGATGGATGAAACTGGAGCCCATTATACAGAGTGAAGTAAGCCAGAAAGATAAAGAACATTACAGCATACTAACACATATATATGGAATTTAGAAAGATGGTAACGATAACCCTATATGCAAAACAGAAAAAGAGACACAGAAATACAGAACAGACTTTTGAACTCTGTGGGAGAAGGTGAGGGTGGGATGTTTCAAAAGAACAGCATGTATACTATCTATGGTGAAACAGATCACCAGCCCAGGTGGGATGCATGAGACAAGTGCTCGGGCCTGGTGCACTGGGAAGACCCAGAGGGATCGGGTAGAGAGGGAGGTGGGAGGGGGGATCGGGATGGGGAATAAGTGTAAATCTATGGCTGATTCATATCAATGTATGACAAAACCCACTGAAATGTTGTGAAGTAATTAGCCTCCAACTAATAAAAAAATTAAAAAAAAAAAAAAAAACAAGCATACAAAATGATGTTGTTGTTATTTAGTCACTAAATTGCATACGACTCTTTGCAACTCCATGGACTGTAGCCGACCAGGTTCCTCTGTGCATGGGATTTCTCAGGCAAGAATAATGGAGTGGGTTGCCATTTCCTTCTCCAGGGGAATCTTCCCGACCCATGAATCAAACACGTGTCTCCTGCATTGGCAGGCAGATTCTTTACCTTTGAGGTAAAACCAGGGAAACCCATACAAAATGTTAGAGATCGACAAAATAAGCACTCATGGATCCATTACACCATTTAAAAAATAAGTTATTACACAAACTGTTGAAGGCCCTGTCCCACTTGTATTCAACTCTGTCCCTGTCAGGGTCAAAGTCACTGTCATTACTATGAGTGTTATTTTTATCTTTTTTTTTTTTTATCACATTGACACATAGTATTGTAGTATATTTTTACTTTATATATGTTATATATAACACTGTTCTGCATGTTTTTAAAACTTTATAAGAATATCATTCTGAATAAACTCTGCAATTTGCTTTTATCCCTTATCATTGTTTTTTCGTTTTATTCATGTTTACGTTTATAGCTCCACTTCACTGATTTGAACTGTTGTTTCATAGATATTCCAGTGGATGAATATGCTGCAATTGATCTACTCATTTTCCTATAAACTGATGTGTGAGTTCGATGTAGTATCTTGTTGAGCCTGTGGTCTAGAACCTGGAAACCACAACTACTAAGTCCATGCACTGCAACTAATGAAGCCAATTTACTCTAGGGCCTGTGCTCTGCAACAAGAGAAGCCACCACGGTGGTGAGAAGCATATGCACCACAACTAGGGAGTAGCCCACGCAGAAATGAAGAACCAGAACAGTCAAATAAATACTTTTTTAAAAATAACATTTTTTTCCTCCCCTACAGAGGTCAGATCATATTCTTGGAGTGACTTCCAAGGAACAGCAATCCTCCCCCAACTTTGGTAATATCTAGTTAAAATGGAGATTAAAAAAAAAAAAAAAGATCCAGATCTGCACACTCGTTGCTCTAGTAATTTCATTCCCCTGTATATATCTTAGAGAAATGCCCTCATTTTTCTTACAATCCTCCTCTTAGTAAATTTTCAGCAACAGCAACAAGTACAGGCTAATCTTCTTGAAGCCACTATAAGTGATAAAGTATCCTTTGAAAACTATAGTTACATATAGGTCAGAATATAAAGCATATATAAAAGGCTTCCCTGATGGCTCAGTTGGTAAAGAATCTACCTATAATGCAGGAGACCTCAGTTCGATTCCTGGGTTGGGAAGATCTGTTGGAGAATGGATAGGCTACCCACTCCAGTATTCTGGCCTAGAGAATTTCATGGGTTGCAAAGACTAGGACACAACTAAGTGACTTTCACTTTTTCATACAGCATATATATCCTACATGCTTTGTAATATATATTATATGTATACTTTTTTTTACATATATTATACATGCTTTTTTACATATAATTTTCACATATATTATACATATATTATACATGCCTTTTTATATATATTATACATACACTGTCACGTTCACAGTTCATCTGTGATCAACTTAGAAGAAATCTATACTGAGAGTCTTTAGCCTGGTCAGTTACCCAAGCACATTCTATTCTAAGTCCTAGGTCCTTGAGAAGTATTCACTCTCTTTCTGCTATCCATTTCTAGCTATCTTCTAGTCTCTTTTCCCAAGTCCTGAGCAATATGCCCTTGTGCCACATGCCCCTAGGCCAAATCTACCCCCAAAACTTGTGTTTCCACCCACAGTGCATCAAATTTTCAGATTTATTTTCTTGTCAGAATTTGCTGAAAATTCTTTCATTTTGACAGCAGCATGGTGTTGTAGAAAGAAAGCAGGTTTGAAATGGATAGAACTTCAAAGTGTGTTTGAATCTCCACTCTATCACTTAATTGTGTTCAGCAAGTTATTAAACCTTCACAATTTTTCAGGTGAGGAAGTTAGTACCTCTCTCACAGTTGCTGAGAGAATGAAGTAGGTCAATATAGCTTAAATGTATTTACGACAGTGTCCTTCATATAGTATGTGCTTTGGTAACTCTTAGTGTTATTCTTCTTTTATTCTCCTTCTTCCCAGTTGTCTTCATTTCAGAATTCTACCACTACTAATTAATTTAGACTCCGAATTGACAGCTATTTTAAGTCCCTTGTCCACCATAAAGAAGTTGATTAGGCATTTTGTCCCAGGACAGAGGAATCTGATATAAACTTGTTACCAAGGTAAATATTGGGTCAGCCAAAAAATTTGTTTGAGTTTTCTGCACAATCTTATGGAAAAACCCAAACGAAGTTTTTGGCCAACCTTATATATAGTGGGGCATTGAAAGGCACACTTTTTCAATAGGCAAGACAATCTTACCAGCTGGGCCAAGGGACCTACTGAGTATTTGATTGTCTCCTAAAAGGAATGAAATGTTTTTCCCCATATATATAAATATCCAATAAATACATATGTGTCCAATAAATACACCTGTATATATCTATGTGCTGTTCTTAGTCACTCATTCACGTCCAACTCTTTGCAACCCCATGGACTATAGCCGGCCAGCCTCCTCTATCCATGGGGATTCTCCAGGCAAGAATACTGGAGTGGGTTGCCATTCTTCTCCAGGGGATCTTCCCAACCCAGGAATTGAACTGGGGTCTCCTGCATTGCAGGCTGATTCTTTACCAGCTGAGCTACCAGGGAAGCCCATATATATCTGTGCTGCTGCTGCTGCTGCTGCTGCTGCTGAGTCACTTCAGTCGTGTCCGACTCTGCGACCCCATCCCTGGGATTCTCCAGGCAAGAACACTGGAGTGGGTTGCCATTTGCTTCTCCAATGCATGAAAGTGAAAAGTGAAAGTGAAGTCGCTCAGTCGTGTCTGACTCAGTCTGCGACCCCATGGACTGCAGCCCACCAGGCTCCTCTGTTCATGGGATTTTCCAGGCAAGAGCACTGGAGTGGGGTGCCATTGCCTTCTCCATATATATCTATACCTATATCTATATACCTATATACCTTACACTAGATATCTGATACACATACTGTTTTAATCCACTTAGGCTGCTATAACAGAACATCACTGACTATGGAGCTTAAACAACAGAAATTTATTTTTCATGATTCTGAGGCTGGAAACTCCAAAATCTAGGTGCTCACAGATTCAGTGTCTGGTGATAGCCCATTTGCTGTTTCATAGACCACCTTTCTATTATTGTATCTTCGCATGGCCAAAGAAGGTAGGCAGCCCTAAGGAGGTATCTTTTATAAAAGTACTAATCCCATTAATGAGGGCTTCACCCTCAGGCTTCAGCAATACATGAACTTGAACTTCCAGATGTTCAAGCAGGTTTTAGAAAAGGCAGAGGAACCAGAGATCAAACTGCCATCATCCGCTGGATCATTGGAAAAGCAAGAGAATTCCAGAAAAACATTTATTTCTGCTTTATTGACTATGCCAAAGTCTTTAACTGTGTGGATCACAATAAACAGTGGAAAATTCTGAAAGAGATGGGAATACCACACCACCTGACCTGCCTCTTGAGAAACCTGTATGCAGGTCAGGAAGCAACAGTTAGAACTGGACATGGAACAACAGACTGATTCCAAATAGGAAAAGGAGTACGTCAAGGCTGTATATTGTCACCCTGCTTATTTAACTTATATGCAGAGTACATCATGAGAAACACTGGGCTGGAAGAAGCGCAAGCTGGAATCAAGATTGCCAGGAGAAATATCAATAACCTCAGATATGCAGATGACACAACCCTTATGGCAGAAAGTGAAGAAGAACTAAAGAGCCTCTTGATGAAAGTGAAAGAGTAGAGTGAAAAAGTTGGCTTAAAGCTCAGTATTCAGAAAACTAAGATCATGGCATCTGTCCCATCACTTCATGGCAAATAGACGGGGAAACAATGGAAACAGTGACAGAATTTATTTTGGGGGGCTCCAAAATCACTGCAGATGGTGATTGCAGCCATGAAATTAAAAGATGCTTACTCCTTGAAAGGAAAGTTATGACCAACCTAGACAGCATATTAAAAAGCAGAGACATTACTTTGCCAACAAAGGTCCGTGTAGTGAAAGCTATGGTTTTTCCAGTAGTCATATATGGATATGAGAGTTGGACTAAAAAGCAAGCTGAGTGCCAGAGAATTGATGCTTTTGAACTGTGGTGTTGGAGAAGACTCTTGAGAGTCCCTTGGACTGCAAGGAGATCCAACCAGTTCATCCTAAAGGAGATCAGTCGTGGATGTTCATTGGAAGGATTGATGTTGAAGCTGAAACTCCAATACTTTGGCCACCTTATGAGAAGAGCTGACTCATTTGAAAAGACTCTGATGCTGGGAAAGATTGAGGGCAGGAGAAGTGGGCGACAGAGAATGAGATGGTTGGATGGCATCACCGACTCAATGAACATGAGTTTGGGTGAACTCTGGGAGTTGGTGATGGACAGGAGGCCTGGTGTGCTGCAGTTCATTGGGTCGCAGAGAGTCGGACACGACTGAGTGACTGAACTGAACACTCTCGTGACCTAATTACTTCCCTGAGTCCCCACCTCCAGAATATTATCATATTAGGGGAGTAGGTTTCTGTGTATGAATTTTCAGGGGACACAAACATTTGATATTTGGCACATACAGAAAACAACGACATCAATACACCAGAGATGGTCTGCTTCTCAACAGTAAATGTGCTTTTTACTACAGGCCCTCTAAAATATTTTTAGACTATTTTAGAATAATGTTATTACTTAGAATATTTAATTACTTTTTAAAAATAATAAAAATCTCAATACCAGTAAGATTGACTCAACACAGCTCAGTTAATTTCTTTCTTATGTGAATCTACATCAAAGTAAATTCTTTGAAGGGTAAGCAGCTAGAGAGTAGCTAGTTCATTCTGAATTAGCAACCTGAAAAATCTTTTACTTATCAAATAAAAGAGCTATCCTAAATCACCACAGGACTAGATAACTTGAGACTAAGAAAAGAATCATTCATTAGGAAGTGTGAGAAATGTCTTAGGGTTGATTTTGTTTAAATGGCAATGCAAATTGATCATTAGCCGCTAGAGCTGTGCAAATACTACCTAAGAGGCTAAACCAACGTGGAATTGTTTCAGAGCAATTAATTCACTTCTTGCATTAACACCATCTTATTTCCCTAGTGTAAATAGAAAATTTATTTAAAAAATCTACCAAACCATAGTATTCTGCCAAAAAAGATTACAAGAGTGAAAAAACAACCCCTTAGTCAAATACAAATTGTAGTCATATCAGTATGCTAATAAGCTAAATGATAAACTGTGGGTCAAATTTCCTCTTTCTCAGCCTAAACAGCAATTGAAAAATCCTTATTTTCTAAGTGTCTGGGAAACCTAGGAGCAGCAACAATTAAAGTTTATTACATGAATATCCCAGGTATCCCAGGTGGCGTTAGTGGTAAAGAACACACAGAGATGTGGGTTTAATCCCTAGGTTGGGAATATACTCTGGAGAAGGAAATGGCAACCCACTCCAGTATTCTTACCTGGAGAATCCCATGGACAGAGGAGCCTGGCAGGGTCCAAAGACTCGGACATGACTTAACTGAAATGACTTAACACGCATGCACATGAATATTATCTGTTCAACAATATGAAAAATTAATAGATGGGACTGAATTAAAATGAGACATAATTCTTTCTAGTGATTGGTTATTGAGAAGCATGGCTTAAAGGAAGCATATTTTACTATTCTAAATTGGAGTGAAGTCTTTTAGAACGTTCTTATTTAACAATTAAAATTAAAAGATTTGTTTTGTCTTCTTTGAAAGGAGTTATGTTATCATGAGAAAGAGTGTCCAGATATGTGCATTTCTCTTTCTTGACTACTTATCAAAGAAGACTTTATCGGTTGAACCTACTCCCATCACCAGATTTCAGCCTCTCACAAAGAAGTTATGTGCTTTTATAGAATTTTTCTATAAAGACTCATCTTTCATGCATTTGTATTCATTCTGTAAGGTCCTTAAAATTCAAAGCCAGTTTGATTATATTTTGCAGCATCCAATTCAGCTCCTTGTCTGCAGACCAAGCTCAGGAAAGTAGGGTGAAGACCCAAGAGGGCCAAAAAGTGTGGTGATAACAGCCTAAAAATGAGGTCACATGGATGCCTGCTTTTCTGTGTACCCATTTCCATCTACCCTCTGCAATTTCTGCAAGCTGAGCAAGTTACAGAATTTCACTGGGCCTCAACTTTGACAGTTCTAAGAAGGAGATGACAAAGCTTTAGGTCCAAGGCCGTGATCTCAATCTTGGCTGTACAATGGAAATCACATGGAGAACTTTAAAAATATGGATGATGAGGTCCCACCTCCAGGTTGTTGCCAGGGCATAGAAGTTTTAAAAGTTCCTAGGTGGTTGTAATGTACAGCTGAGGTCAAGAACCAGGGTTCCATGTGTGAAAAGAATTAAATAAAACAAAAATAGTACCTGGTAAGTAGTAGATCAAAAATCATTTGTTCTCTTTTTTCTACAGTTGGTTTTTCTGTTTGTGTTAGTAGCTATATTCTATCCTGGCTAGAAGCTGAGAGACAGAATGAGAATTTCATTCAAAGGTTTGTGGGTTTTTTAAACTTTTTAGTTTGAAATAATTTTAAACTTACAAAAGAGCTGGAAGAACAGTATGAAGAATTTTTGTATGTCCTTCAGATTCACCAGTTGTTAACAATTAATTACATTTGCTCTATCACTCCTCCACATTTTGCTTATACATGCATTTTTCCCCCCTAAACAAGTTAAGAGTTTCAGTTCAGTTCAGTCGCTCAGTCGTGTCCAACTCTTGGCGAACCCATGGACTGCAGCACGCCATGCCTCCCTGTCCATCACCAACTCCTGGGGTTTACTCAAACTCATGTCCATTGAGTCGGTGATGCCATCCAATCACCTCATCCTCTGTCATCCCCTTCTCCTCCCGCCTTCAATCTTTCCCAGCATCAGGGTCTTTTCAAATGAGTCAGCTCTTTGCATCAGGTGGCCAGGGTACTGGAGTTTGAGCTTCAACATCAGTCCTTCCAATGAATATTCAGGACTGATTTCCTATAGGATGGACTGGTTGGATCTCCTTGCAGTCCAAGGGACTCTCAGGAGTCTTCTCCAACACCACAGTTCAAAAGCATCAATTCTTTGGTGCTCAGCTTTCCTTATAGTCCAATTCTTATATCCATACATGACTACTGGAAAAACCATAGTGGCCACACATGGAACACTGGTTCTTGACTTCAGCTGTACGTTACAACCACCTAGGAACTTTTAAGACTTCTACCCCTGGCAACAACCTGGAGGTGGGACCTCATCATCCATGGTTGCAGAAAAAATGTGACTCTACCCCTAGAAAGCAAACATTTCTTAAGAACAAGGGCATTCTCCTACATAACCACAGGATACTTATTTGGAAAGTTTAATATTGATACAATAATATTATCTAATCTACAGTCTATATGCAATTTCTCCAGATTTCCTGATGAAGTCCTTATGACATCTCTTCCATGCCCTCCCCACCATATTCAGTAGCCAATCCAGGATCATGCATTATAGTTAGTTGTCATGGCTTTTTGGTTTCTTTTAATCTGACATAATACCTCTGCCTTTCATGAAAGGCAGAATAATGACATTTTTTGAAAAGTACAGCCTAGTTGTTTTGTATTCCATGCTGTCTTTTTTTGTATTTATTTACTGATTTTTAGTAATTATATAGAGTTCTGTAGCCATCACTACAATCCATTTTTATAAATATGTTCATCACCCCTAAAAAATTCCCTTTTGTCCACCCACACCCTTAACCTTAAGTAACCCCTAATCTACTTTCTGTTTCTATAATTTTGCCTTTTCAGAATGTCTAATAATAGAAACATACAGAATGTGGTCTTTTATGCCTGACTTCTTCTACTTAGCCTAATGTTTTTGAGGTTCATACATTTGTAGCAAAGCCCTGAAGTTTGTTCTTTTTTATAGATGAATAGGACCACTGATGGATGTACCATATTGGCTGCAGCTTCTAAGATGGTGTTCAATGATTCCTGCCTCCTGGCAGTCATGCCCCTGTGTCATTCCCACCTACTGAGTGTAGGCTAGATCTAGTGACTTACTGTTAATGAACAGAATGTCATGGGCTGTCATCCTGAGATTAGGTTAAAATCTTGATAGTGTAGTTCGTGAAGAATCCACCTGCAATGCAGAAGACCCCGATTCAATTCCTGGGTCGGGAAGATCTGCTAGAGAAGTGATAGGCTAATCCACTCCAGTATTCTTGGGCTTCCTTTATGGCTCAGCTGGTAAAGAATCTGCCTGCAATGAGGGAGACCTGGGTTTGATCTCTGGGTTGGGAAGATCCCCTGGAGAAGGGAAAGGCTACCCACTCCAGTATTCTGGCCTGGAGAATTCAATAGACTGTATAGTCCGTGGGGTCACAAAGAGTCAGACATGACTGAGCAACTTTCACTTTCACTAATTAGGTTAAAATTAAAAATAAAAAGACTATGGTTTCCATCTTGGAGGCTCTCATTCTCCGGCTGCCATTTTGTGAGGCAGATCCACATGGCAAGGAACTGATGTTTCTGGCCAATAGCCAATGAGAACCTAAGGCCTGCTAACACCTTGTGAGTGATAATGAAAGCAGATACCCCCCACTCTTCAGTCCAGGCTTCAGATGAGGCTGTGGCCCTGGCCAGCACCTTGACTGCAGCCTTAGGAGAGAATAAAGCAGAGTTACCCAACTAAGCAAGGTACATATTCCTGACCCTTTGATCTCTCACAGGAATGGTAAGAAAATAAACATTTGTTGTTTTTAGCCACTACATGTTGGGGTGATTCGGTGTCATAGCAATGCTAACAATGAAACTACACTTTGTTTATCCATCCACCAGTTGATGGACATTTGGACTGTTCCTAGGTTTTGGCTCTTATGAATAATACTGCTGTGAACGTTCACATACACATGTCTCAAAGGACTTTTCTTATGGCACCAAGTTCACCCAGCTTTTACTATTCCTACAGTTTCAAATACAACTTTGGTTTTTTAACCATTTCCTTGCTTAAAATAGTTTCTTATCCTGTCAAATAAAATTGTGCAATTTACCACCTACATCTTTCAGTAATATTTTAAATCAGAACACAGTATGTTGAAGAATAAATTGACTTGATTTAAAAAAAAAACATTAGGGTCAATCTGTATGGAGTACTGTCTCTTGATAGAGTATTTAATGTTTCAGGAATTAAAATATAATTTAGGGATAGCAGTGACTATTTCTTTACTTTAATTTTAGCATACCCTAGATATAGGGTAAAGGGTAGTTTTGTGCCCTGGAAGAATTAGGAGCATATTTTCTTTTGTCACTTCCCTGCTCTCCAAAAATCTACTATACCTGCACAGTGGTACCTGTACTCCTTTATTTCTTAGCTAAGGATACAGTTACCTCTACAATGTGTTCAGTATTTCCTTTGCCTAGCCCAGACAAGGACCATTCTCCAATAGTCAGCACCTAATGACCCCTCACCATGTGCTGGCACTGTTCTAAACCCTTCACATGCATTCCACTTCATTTAATCCTTACGATGATCTTAATCATCACAACTCTAGGAGGTAAGTACTCATAACAGGATAACACTTTTGCCCAATTCTAGGGGATGCCATTGACACTGTAGTCTATAAGAATGGGATCCCCGGAATCATATAGTGCTAGGCTGCCTAAAGATATTATCTGTTAGACTATCTACTTTACAGATGAAGAGGCACAGAAAAGTTAAGATTCTTGTCCAAGCTCACCCACTTTGTAAGTGGCAGAGCCAGAGTTTGGATCTAGGTTATCTGGCTTCATCCAAGATATGATCTCATAATTATTATACTCTTCTGAGGAATCTCAATTTTTGGTTTAAAAAAAACTTATGTTAGTTATGGTCATCTTAGATGATTATTCCTCAGGCATTGTTTCTCAAGGAGTGGTGAAGTTTGAGAACTACTGTTTTTAGGGAATAACTTTGTTGTTTTTTTGTAAGGAAAAATATTTAAAAAAATTTTTTCTCCATTTGTTTTAGAGCAAGTTTATTTCAAATAGCCGACTCAAGTTAGTTCAAGTGTTTATTATTCTCTTGATCTGTTATTTAAGAAATATTGATCTTACGGAATTCAAGGAGAAATCGAGGGGTGGAAAAAGGGTGGTCGCTCTTTCTAGCTCCCCTGTGAAAAATGATGCAGCTAACCACTCTCTAGGTTTCTGTGCCTTCACTCTCAAATGTTCAAAAAGGAGAATTTGATTGGTTTAGCTACAAGATAGGGTGCATCTCCTTGGGCCAACCAAGTGTCTGCCCGTTGCTTACTTGCTGAAGTCCAGGGGAGAGGTGGGATCACATAGCACAAACAGGCCAGCAAGGGCTCTGTTGTGATGGAGGCAAGAGTCAGAATCTTTTAGAATAGAGGATGGGTAGAATCAATGATCTGCATCCTAACACACAATTTATGTCTAAAATTATGCGGTAAAAAGAAAAGTGCATTTCATTCCATCATGTTCATTATTAAACAAGTGGCATTTGATATTCTTAATTGGCCTAGAAAAGGAAGAAGATATGGGCCTGGCTAGAGAACATAAGGCCAATGGCAGAGTAGCAATGGGTGAGATTCAGTGAATTTCCCCATTAACTGACAACACAGACACCCAAGAAACATCCAGTAATAATTAAATAAAATAATGAAAGGGGAAAATTATTTTCCATGCCTAATCAACTGAATTAAGGTTAGCATTTTTTTCTTTTAGAGATCTGAAGCTTTTTTTAACAGAATGTAAAATGCAGTGTTTATTAATGAGAAAATAAAGCCAGTGGTAGTTCAGACTTGTTTAAAGTGACGTCATTGGCCGAATTACACATTGTATCTAGCTATTTCCTGAACAGTGCTTGTAACCTTTGAATAAAAGCTGACTGGAACTGTTGTGGCTGCCCTTTTTCTACCTCTGCCACAATTGACTGGATCAGAGGTAGACATCTGACTAAGGAGAAAAAAGCCATTTCAGCCAGTAAGATTTTCTATCTCAGGCAAAGTGTTATTTTTACAATACAACTCCTTTAAAAATAACACATTATTTAACACCACCTGTACAGATGGTAAAATCTATAAAGAATAACAGGAGAATGATCATCTCAAAAGAGCAGTATAGGAAATTCCCTGGTGGTCCAGTGGCTAAGACTGCGCACTACCAATGCAGGGGCCCTGGGTTCCAGCCCTGGTCAGGGAACTAGATCTCACATGCCGCAACTAAGAGTTCACATGCCACAACTAAAGATCCCACGTGCTGCAACTAAGACCTGGCGCAGCCAAACAAATAAATATATTTTTAAAAGCAGTATAACGGTTACCTCTGCAAGGGTGGTAAAGAGAAATGTTCAGAGAGGTGTAAATAAGGAGCTTCTAAGATACGGCAGTTTTCTATTTCTTAGTCTGGGTGGTGGTTACTTTACAGTTATTTTGAATATGTACTCATATATGTTATTTTGTGCCTTCTTGTTCTATATGACACAATTTCTCAAAAAGAAAAAACAAATTTTTACTTGAGTAAATTCAGGATGTTTCTATTTATTCATGCAAATATGTTTCAAGACCCATAGTTACTAAAGATAGTTTCGTAGTAGTAGTATTCATTCAAATAGTGTATCTGTCTGTGTGTGTGCGTTTAAAACATGCTATTCAAACTTCACTGGATTCCAGGGTTGGAAGAAACCTGAGAAATTTTCTAGTTACTTAAAGTTCTTTATTTAACAAAGATAAAATTGAGAAACAGAAAAGTTAAATAACTTGCCCATTTTCTTCTTCTATCTCAGAATCCTGGGTTCTTTAGACTAAACCATACTACTTCCCTAACAAAAGAAGAGACAGAAAATGCGCATATCAAAGATTCAATTATTTTTGAGGATTATTTTATTCTTAGAAGACTTGTCTGCCTCAGAACTGAAAATAAGTTCTCCTATGTAATATAATATCTATACAGAAACAATATTTTATATCATGATTGCTGGATATCAAGAACATCCAGAAAAGAAATTACTACAATTTAAAATGAAATTCTGCTGACAACTACTAAATTTTCTTCCCTGCTTATTAATTTTAAATCATACAATAAAATGAATTTAATGATAGAGCAATTCTTACGGGTATGGGAAAAATTGCTTCCTCTTTACTAAACCCATCAAAGGTAATTGAAGATTATAAAAATTGGCTTAGTTTCACTAATGGAAGACACATCACCATGTCTGATGTTATAACCTGTTACTTATAAAAGAAAAATGCAAAATGCATACAGATAGGACCAGCCATATTATTTGCAGGGCCCAGTGAAAAATGAAAATACAGGGCCTTGTTCAAAAAGTAGAAAAAGTGCCAACTCACTATAATATTAAAGATACCAAAATATAGAACATTTTTCTTTTTTTCTTCTCTCTCATCTCATCATGGTGTTTTTTTATTTGCCACTTAATGTCCTGCTTCCTTGCACAGGGATACTTTCAAGGCACCACTCAAAGGCACCCTGGGGCACCATTCCACAAATGTGTGTACTCTCCGTCCACCAGCTGCTAAGTTCACCTCTCACAGGTGCAGGAGTTAGGAGCTGAGCCCTGGACAGGGTGGAAGTCAACCTCCCTTCCCATGGCCTGCCACCCAAACCCATGGCAGATGGGTAATCCACAAAGGATTGCAACCTCCACTCCAGGAGGCTTTTGGTACCCAGATGGGGGGAGTCAGAGCTTGCCCCTGCTAAGACATCCATCAAATGCACTGTGATGCTGCCAGCTCAGGGCAGAGATGGGCCACTGTCATGCCTGCCCCAGGATGCTGCAGGTGTGTGCTGGACTGACCTACACCCCCTACCCAACAGGTACCCCTGTTCCTGCTGGAGGGTGCTGGTAGAATGCAACCTTCTACATTCCCCCATGACCCAGGTGCCACTCTAGGCACCTGTGTTTTTTATTTCTTTATCTTCCTAGTCATGGCTTAATAATTGGCCTTATATAAGTCTAATCAACAATTTAAAAAATAGGGCTCCAAGCTATTGAGAACTTACTTACATGAGATCAAAATTTTCATTGGAAATAAAAAACAATGGGAGATGAGGATATCCAGATCATAAAAGGGTAGGTCAAGAATTACATTAGGCAAAAATGTGATGAAATTGAGTAGAATATGACCCAGCCCGTCACACAAAGGAGCAGCACCTTAAGCATGCCCTCTCCTCACTGCCAGGATGTACAGTGTGGTACCAATGTTTGTTTAAACCTGTTGGCAGTATGCTTTGCCTCCAAGCAACCAAACATTTCTGAAATGCCTCTTCCATCATAACTATGAATACTTTTCTTTTACTTTTTCTTTCAAGGCTTTGTTCCCTTTCATAGAAGAAGCTAACTAACCTCAAGTGTGTAAGTGTAAAATGGGATAGACCCTACCAGTATCTCCCTTCCTAGTCAACATTTAGACATTTTAAAACAGATATTTTGAAGAAACCGTTTCCTAACCCAAAAGGAGGGCTCTAATTATATGAATTTTTGTCATTTTTATGGTCCCTTTCCCAACACATGTCTCAGTTACTTGAACAGGTCTTTATTAGTTCTGCTAATCATACTCCCTAAAACTTTCCTTATGTAACCCTGCCCTGAAAGCCTCCATTTTGGCCCCATGTCAACCTTAAAGTAGGAATCAGAATATATTCAAGTCCCTTCCAAAGAAAACTCACCCTTCAAATACTTAAGAGCAATGTAGATTATTCTGAAGATTTTGTAAAGGAGCCAAGGGAGGGTTTTATAAACCATGGCGTAGAGCACACAATTTTATTAATGTCCCCACTCCAATTTGTCTTCTTTCTCTTCTCCCATAGGGGAAGGGCTAACAGAGAGTCAACATTTTCCCACAGAGGGGCCAGCCTCCAGATCTTCCTCTACGTACCACTGCTCCTATTATCAGTTATTATCCTATTATCCATTCTTTATAACTATAGTCTCAACCCAGATTACTGGTCTGAGGATGACTGTCTCTCTGCCAATACATTAGACCAGGTGGTCCCGAAAATAATGGATCTTTAGACACATAAATTCTGTTTTGTTCATAGATAGGGTGTGGCTGAAGACTAGAGAGAAAATAGAAATGGCATAGATACATATTGAACAACCTGAGGAACATGGGTTCTTAGGTGAAGAAATAAGCACATCAGCTTAAAACAGATTTGTATTTGAAACATTTGGGTTTGTTTGTTTTTTAATCATAGCATGAAGAAGAAATTGAAACAAAGAGAAATTAAAAGAAAATGGAAAACCTCCAACTCCTGCAATTATTAGATTTTTAAATTATTGTCAGTTTAATTTAGTCTTTTCAAAATAAGGCAGTGCAACAAACACACACAAAACTGGTAACTACAAAACTAATTAATTTGACAAATATTTGTTGAGTGTGTATATATGTCAAACAGTGTTCTAGATGCTTAGAACACATCAATGAACAAAACAGAGGCTGTTGCCTCTCTGGAGCTTACATTCATGTGTATGTGTGTGTGTGGTGGAGGGGGTGAAGATTTAAGCAAGATATAAGAAATCAGCTATCTAGTATGTTACAAAATAAAGTACAATACAACAAGGGAAAGGAGATTGGAATTCCTGGGATATGGTTGGGGTAATTTTTGTATAAAATTAGGTCAAGGCAAGTCTCAGTGAGAAAGTAAAATTCAAGCAAAGACTTAAAGGAGGTGACAGAGTTACCTAAATAGATATCTGGGAGAAGAACATCTCAGGCAAAGAGTAAAGGTCATAGGGCAGGGTGTGCCCGGTATTGTCAAGAAAAAGCAGGGAGGGCAATGGGGGTGCTAGTGATGGGGTGAGATTATGAAAGACTTGGTGGACTATTAGGACTTCAGCATTCTTCTAAGTGAAATGGGGAAGCCATTGAGTAGTTTTGAGCTGAGGAGTAATATGAACTGCCAGTTTTTAAGAGGGTTAATCTGACTGCTGTGGTAGGAAAATACTGCATGGGGACAAGAGTAGGTGTAGAGGGTTGGGAGGCTAAGTCATTCGGTGAGGGGTGACCGTGGTTTTGACCAAGGTGGCGGCAGTAGACGGGGAGAAGGGGTCGGAGTCTAGACATATTTTGAAGTTATGAAAGAAATAGAGGTACCAGGGATGACTCCAAAGTTTGGGGGTTCCACAATCTACAAGACAGAGTGAGGCAATGGACCATAGTTACTAAAAATGCCTGACTCTAAATGCAACACTGCTATGGATCTAAATGTTGCATATACTATAATTTGGAATCTCTTTAATACCCTCTGCCTTCTTTAAACATATGCTTCATTTATCAAGAACTATTTCCACAACTGCAGCATTTAATTTTGAAGAAACTCTATTTACTGCAGATAAATTTGCTTTACTCTTCTAGCAGTGGAAAATGGTTTTATCTGCCTTCACACATGCAATCATTTTAGGCAATTTCTAAAACTGAAGTAGGTTGACTTTTCAGTTGTTTATTTAAAAATAATATCAGACATGAAGAGGTTTAGAAAATGTTGAACTATTTTGCCTGGGCTAGGAAGTAGCAGATCCAGATTCAAGCCTGAGCCTGTCTAAATCTAGGGCTTTTAAAACTGCACACACTGTCTCTCTACTTCACTGCTACATAAAAAAGAAAATGGCATTTTAGCACTTTCTTATTTCTGAGAATGACTGAAGCTTCAGAACTATCTCTGTCTTCATTTCGGATGCTCCAACAAAATATAATAGACTGGCTGACTTACAAACAACATTTATTTCTTACAGATCAGGAGTCTGGAAATTCCCACAGTTCAGTGTCTGGTTAGAATATTCCTGGTTCATAGATTACCATCTTCTTGCTGTAATCTGACATGGCAGAAGGGGCAAGGGAACTCTGAGAGGTTTTTTAGTGTTGGTTGCTCAGTCGTGTCTGACTCTGCAACCCCATGGACTGTGGCCCACCAAGCTCCTCTGTTCATGGGATTCTCCAGGCAAGGATACTGGAGTGGGTAGCCATTCTCTTCTCCAGGGCATCTTCCAACCCAGGGACCAAATCTGGGTCTCTTGCATTGCAGGTAGATTCTTTACCATCTGAGGCACCAGGGAAGCCCAGAGAGGTCTTTTATAAGGGTACTAATTCCATTCCTTAGGGTTCTTCTCTCATGACCTAATCACCTTCCAAAGTTCTCACCTCCTAAAACCATTACTTTAGGCTTTAGGGATCAAATAGATTAATTTGAGAGGACACAGATATCAGCTCATAGTAGCCTCTTATTAGCAATCAGTGTAGTTTTAAATGTGGCCATATTTTAATGAAGTTTCATTGGTCATATTCTGAGCCTGAGTCTCCCCATCTTTAATCTGAGAGAAGGAATCTAGGTCAGTGATTTAAAGTCTTTAGAAATTCCAACTCTCTCAAGGCAGGACATATTCCATCACTAACAGTGATTCATTGTAGTAGACGTTCTCAGTGAGGTGGAAGTGGAAGAGGGCCTGGGGGTTTGACAGAGGTTGGCCCCGAAGATTCTGATATTACTTCCATTCATTATGTTACATCAGTGGGTTTTCAAACTGTGTACTGGGGGAACATCGGATGGAAATGCCTGGGCTTTTTCAGTCCTTCTCTGCATGTCAGTATTCACCCATCTTCAACAAGAGAAGGTATACTTTGATCAATTGATAGAGTTGGGCTCCATGTAAGATTTCACTCAAAAAAAACAAAAAAACTACAACTGCTCTACTTTGAATGATCTAAAAACTACTGTTCTAATTCAATGCTTCTCATACTTCAACATGTGGATGAATCATCTGGGCAATATTTAAAAAAACCAGAATCTTAATCAGTGGGTCTGGGGTGGGACCTAAGATTCTCCATTTCTAATAAACTCCCTGGTGATGCCAATGACACTGAGTGAGCTCAGATCGCACTTTGAGTTGCAAGGACTAGAATTAGCTCTAAGATGGTTTAACCTCTAATATTAAATAGTTTTTCTATTCAACCCAAAGACTGCTTAGGAAAGATTTTCCCCACAATAAATCTTAAGTTTCCCAAATTGGTAAATTCTGGTTTTCTAGATTTCATCTTCCCCCTCCCCTGAAAGTTTCAGTCCATCTGCCTCTGTCTTTACATTTATCGGTCTAATTCTCTCAGTGCCTCTTCTCTCTCTTTCTCCTTCTTTTGAAAGGTAAATATATAACCTTGTGGACATGTATTTAAAAATCTTTATATGTACACACTTTGCCTCAGCCAATTCATCTCAGGAAGAGCTAACTATGGAGGGTCTGGGAAATTTGCCACAAGTCAGTTATTTATAGGTAGTTACTGTGACATGCTCTTCTAAATTTAGCATCTTAATGAACTTCTCCAGATTAAGGAGTAACTGTCTTGCACTCTCCCATCCTTTGTGTAAAAAATTTAGCACATACCTAGACTGATTATTTTCTTTCCTGTGCTATAACATTTAAATAGTCCTTTTCCCAAATTTTTCCTAGACTGCCTTTTCTCCACATTATCATTTCTCTACATGTGGGTTGGGGGGTGGGGGGTGGTTATCCCCTCTCAGAAGAACTTTGTTACCAGAGCTGACTGCCCCCACCTACCCTGTGCCACTCAAGCCCCTATACAGCCCTGTATCTCCACATCCAACTGTCTGATGCAGAGGTCAGAAAAGTTTTCTTGAAAGGTTTAGACAGTATACGCTTTGGGATTTGTGGTCCATAGGTCCTCTGTTGCAACTACCCAACACTGTCCTTGTAAATGCCAAAGCAGTCACAGACAACATGTAAATGAATGTGTTTGGCTGTATTCTAAAAGCAGAAGACACGGGCTTCCCTGGTGGTCTAGAGGTTAAGTTCTAGAGCCTCAGAGCCACAATTCCTGAGCCCATGCACCACAACTAGTGAAGCTTGCATGCCTTAGAGCCTGTGCCGTGCAGCAAGAGAAGCCACTGCAGTGAGAAGCCCTTGCACCACAACTCAAGAGTAGCCCCTGCTCGTCATAATTAGGGAAAGCCCAGGCACAGTGATAAGACCCTGCACAACCTGAATAAATGTATTAATTAAATATACATATTTTTAAAAGCCCAAGACAGGACAGATTCTTCCCATCCCAACCCTGCCTCAGACTGTAGCTTGCTGACCCCTGATCTACTACGCTTGTTGAAGTAGTACCAGTCAGATTACAGTCCCTGGGAATTTGGAGTTGGAACCCTGTGGCTGACTTAAGTAATAACTGGGTTGTTAAGCAGTAAAGTTGGGCAAACTGGGAAGGGGCCAGTGTTGGAGAACTGGGATCACTATTTGAGACAGTCATAGGACACGTGCAAGCAGAAAACAAGCAGAGAAGCCAATCTGTGGAGAGACGCAAAGTGAAGAAACACCCAGATGAGAGAGAGCAGTGGGGAAGGAGAGTTCTTGCAAAGTTGGCTGTGCTTCCCACAGTTGTGTCTCATATAATCCCTGCCTATTTTTACACTCGTCCCTCCTTTCCTTTAGCCAGCTGGCATGAATTTCTGCTTCTTGCAACTAGATAACCCCTATCTCAATCAATCTTTTATACTCTAGACATTCCAAATGACTGGCAGTTCTCTGACTTGCAGAGTCATCTCTCACACAACCAGGCTTCGACACTGCCTACCCCCACACTGTCACTTCTACTCCATATTCTTTTCTTTTGTCATTTTGCTCAGGCGTCATCTGTGGCTGAGTTAGGACTTGGTTCCCACTACTCATGTGCAGCTCTATCACTGCACTTACAGTACCAAATTATATTCTCTGATTTGCTTGTCTGTAATTTTAACTATAGCTTTCATCTCTGTGCTAAGTATAGTGCCTGGCATATAGTAGGAACTTTATATGTATATGACAAGCAGGAACTTTATAAGTCAACCTTATATGTTGACTTAATGAATGAGGTAAAGGTATACACTGGTAAACAGATATGTAAAATACAGATATGTTCCAACCAGCATGAAGGCTTAGGCTCTTTGGATGTCCATTCCAGCTTCAGGAGCTCAAACAGAAATAATGTAAGTGATGAATTTGTTCATATGCAAAGGATTATAGAAATGGCCTCAATATGTTCTTACACTCAGTTTTGCTAAAAGTGTTGTTCAAATCTATACTCTTACTGAAATTTTTGTCTGCCTATTTTATCAGTAACTGAATATGTTACCCTCTTCCACCAAAATTGTAAATTTTTATTCCTCCATGTTATTTTTGCTTTATGTGCCATGAGGTTACATTACTAGAACAACACAAACTCAGTATTTAAAAAAATCTTCCTGGCCAATTAAATCTTTATCATTATGAAGACTCTCCCATTATCTCTAGTACTACTTTTTGTTTGAGTCTACTTAATCTAGTCTAGCTTTCTTTTGGTAGTATTTCATAGTTTAGTTTTTTTCCACCCCTTTTCTTTTGATCTTTTGCATTTTTAGAGTCTAGATATATCCCTTCTAAATAGCATGTAGTTGGATTTTGAATTTTTGTTGAGCCTGACAGTCTGTGCTAGCTGGTTACAAGGACCAGTGGCCCCAGATTCATCACACCTCCTAATATTTATGTCCATAACTATTTCTCTCCCCTTGGCTCTGGTATAGACCTGTAATTTACTTTATCCAGTAGAATGTGGCAGAAGTGCCAGTGTGCTAGTTCCAAGCCTAATCCTTCTGGAAGCTCTGAGTTTGCATATAAGAAATCTGCCTCTCTCCCAGGAGAGAATATTTGGAGACGCACATGGAAAGGAAGTCATGAAACTATTTATACAAAAATCAAAGAATCCAAACAACAGTGAGAACTGGTGTCCTATACATATGATCTAAGTTAAGCTGGTCCATCCTAACTGAGGTACCAGACATGACAGTGAAGCTATCCGGGCTGTTTTAGCCCCAGCAGAAATCACCCACAGATAAGATGAGCCATTCCCTTTGTGTCCTATCCATGTTCCTGACCCATAGAATCATGAAATAGAATAAAATGGTGGTAGTTTAAAGTTACTAAATTTGGGGGTAGTTTGTCACACAGCAATAGGTAACCAAAAAAAAAAAAAAAAAACCAACTTTTTCATTAAATTATGAGCTCTTTTCACTTAATGTAATCAGTGAGATATTTGAGTTTAAATCCACCATCTTATTAAGTACTTTCTATTTGTCTTACCTATTACATATTACCATGTTTCTCCTTTCTCACACTTAGATTGATTACCTTTTATTACTCCATTCTCTCTCTCCTTTTAGGTTGGAAATTGTATGATGTGATGATTAATTTTATGTGTCATTTTGGCTGTACTATAGTGTCCAAATAGTTGGTCAAACATTATTCTAGATGCTTCTGTGAAGGTGTTTCTTGGATAAGATCAACAATTAAATTAATGTACTTTGAGTAAAGCAGATTACCCTCCATAACGAGGGTGAGCTTCATCCATTCAGCTGAAGGCCTTAATAAAACAAAGACTGATCTCTGAGCAAGGAGGAATTCTGCCAGCACACTGCTTTTGGACTCAAACTGCAACTCTTCCTTGGCTTCCAGCCTGCCAGAATATCCAGCAGATTTTGGACTTCCAAACCCCTCCATAATCACTTGAGCCAGTTCCTTAAAATAAATCTCTCTCTTTTTCTCTCTCTCCGCTCCCCACCACCCACATTCTGTTAGTTCTTTCTCTCTGGAGAAACTTGACTAATACACATAGTATATATTATTCTCTTTATTTTCTTAGTGATTATTCTAGTGATTACAAAATGTATTCTTAGTCTATTATTAATTGTACCCTTTTCCATTCCCCTAGACAATGCACAGATTTCAGAACACTTGATTCCATTTCCCCCCTCCTGATATATATACCATTATGTCGTTTACCCATGTTCTCCTCTTCTGTGAGCCCATGGACTACAGCCTGCCAGGCTTCTCTACTGGATTTCCCAGGCAAGAATACTGGAGTGGGTTGCCATTTCCCTCTCCATGGGATCTTCCTGACCCAGGAATTGAACCCACATCTCCTGCATTGGCAGGTGAATTCTTTGCCATGAACCACCTGGGAAGTTCATTTATCACTTCTGTGTACTTTTAAATACAGAAGACATTACTACTATCGATGTAAATA
Source organism: Cervus canadensis (assembly GCF_019320065.1). NCBI lineage: Eukaryota > Metazoa > Chordata > Mammalia > Artiodactyla > Cervidae > Cervus > Cervus canadensis. The sequence goes on from NC_057390.1 coordinate 29,530,622, forward strand.
GTCAGTATCAATATTCAGATAGATTTACTCACATATTTACTGTTTTGGTTGATCTTTGTTTCCTCATGTACGTCTTGTTTAACAACTGGGATCACTTCCTTCTGCCTGAAGAATGCCATTGTCAATCTGCTGGTGACAAATACACTATTTTGAAAAGTTCTTAATTTCACCTTCGTTCTTAAAATATTTGCTTTTAATCCTTGGAAGTTATCATTCTATCATTTTCTGGCTTAAGATAGTTTTATTAAAGAGTTAGTTATAAGTCTAATTTGTTTATTTAAAGGTTAATTCTTATTTTCTCTAGCTGTAGTTAAGATTTTTCTTTGTCTTTGAATTTTAGTGGTGTTTTTCATGATGTGTTTATGTGTCAATTAAAAACATTTTTTATCCTGCTAACGATTCATTCATTGAAATATTATTTCTGCTCAATATTGTCTTTTCTTTCCTTCTAGAATTCCATTTCCATGCATATTAAATTTCATTATGATATCTTCTATGTTCTTCCTCTGTATTCTATATTTTCCTTTCTTATTTTTCTTTGTGCTTCATAATGAATATTTTTTTCTGACTTATATTCTAGTTCACTAATTTTATATCTCTGCTAATATGCTAACGAGTTAGTAAATTTTGGGGTTCTAAAATTTTCATCTGCTTTTTTTTTTTTAATGCCACACTACCAGGCAAAGGAAAAAAGGAAAGATATACCCATTTGAATGCAGAGTTCCAAAGAATAGCAAGCAGAGATAAGAAAGCCTTCCTCAGTGATCAATGCAAAGAGACAGAGAAAAACAATAGAATGGGAAAGACTAGAAATCTTTTCAAGAAAATTAGAGATACCAGGGGAACATTTCACACAAAGATGGGCACAATAAAGGACAGAAATGGTATGGACCTAACAGAAGCAGAAGATATTAAGAAGATGTGGCAAGAATACACGGAACTGTACAAAAAAGATCTTCACGACCCAGATAAACACCATGGTATGATCACTCACCTAGAGCCAGACATCCTGGAATGCGAAGTCAAGTGGGCCTTAGGAAGCATCACTACAAACAAAACTATTGGAGGTGATGGAATTTCAGTGGAGCTATTTCAAATTCTAAAAGATGATGCTGTGAAAGTGCTGCACTCAATATGCCAGCAAATTTGGAAAACTCAGCAGTGGCCACAGGACTGGAAAAAGTCAGTTTTTATTCCAACCTCAAAGAAAGGCAATGCCAAAAATGCTCAAACTACCACACAAATTGCACTCATCTCACACGCTAGCAAGGTCATGCTCAAAATTCTCCAAGCCAGGCTTCTACAGTACATGAACCATGAACTGCCAGTGTTCAAGCTGGATTTAGAAAAGGCAGAGGAACCAGAGATCACATTTCTAACATCTATTGGATCATCAAAAAAGTGAGAGAGTTCCAGGAAAACATCTACTTCTGCTTTATTGACTATGCCAAAGCCTTTGACTGTGTGGATGACAACAAACTGTGGAAAATTCTGAAAGAGATGGGCATACCAGACCACCTGACCTTCCTCCTGAGAAATCTGTATGCAGGTCAAGAAGCAACAGTTAGAACTGGACATGGAACAACAGACTGGTTCCTAATAGGAAAAGGAGTACATCAAAGCTGCATATTGTCACCTTGATTATTTAATTTATATGCAGAGTACATCATGAGAAATGTTGGGCTGGATGAAGCAAAAACTGGAATCAAGATTTCTGGGAGAAATATCAATAACCTCAGATATGCAGATGACACCACCCTTATGGCAGAAAGTGAAGAAGAACTAAAGAGCCTTTTGATGAAAGTGAAAGAAGAAAGTGAAAAAGTTGGCTTAAAGCTCAACATTCAGAAAACTAAGATCATGGTATCTGTCCCATCACTTCATGGCAAATAGGGAAACAATGGAAACAAGCACAGACATTATTTTTGGGGGCTCCAAAATCACTGCAGATGGTGACTGCAGCCATGAAATTAAAAGACGCTTGCTCCTTGGAAGAAAAGTTATGACCAACCTAGACAGCATGTTAAAAAAGCAGAGACATCACTTTGCTGACAAAGGTCCATCTAGTCAAAGTTATGGTTTTTCCAGTAGTCACATATGGATGTGAGAAGTTGGACTACAAAGAAAGCTGAGCACTGAAGAATTGATGCTTTTGAACTGTGGTGTTGGAGAAGACTCTTGAGAGTCCCTTGGACTGCAAGGAGATCCAACCAGTCCTTCCTAAATGAAATCAGTCCTGAATATTCGTTGGAAGGATTGATGCTGAAGCTGAAACTCCAATACTTTGGCCACCTGATGCGAGGAACTGACTCATTGGAAAAGACCCTGATTCTGGGGAAAATTGAAGGTGGGAGGGAAGGGGACAACAGAGGATAAGATAGTTGGATGGCATCACCAACTCAATGCACATAATTTTGAGGAAGCTCCAGGAGTTGGTGATAGACAGGGAAGCCTGGCATGCTGCAGTCCACGGGGTCACAAAGAGTTGGACATGACTGAGCGACTGGACTGACCTGAACCAGGCTTGTGGGATTTCAGTTCCCCGACCAGTGATTGAACCTGGGTTTCCACAATAAGAGCATGTAGTTCTGGCCACTGAACTGTCAGGGAATTTCCTGATTCTTTTTTCCAGTTTCTGGTTATCTGCCTAAATTTTAAATCTTGTGTTTTATTTATTTATATATAGTAAGCATTGTTATTTTTAAGTGTTTGATAATTTCACTGTCTCAACCCCTTTTGTGTCTTTTTTTCTATTGCTTCTGCTGTTTTTCTTTCTTTGTATGATTTACTTTTAATTGTGTACTAAAAACTGTATTTGCATCATTATTTGTTGAGATGACTTCAGGCCTAACATATTACTTTACTCCAAGTAGGATTTTAGTTTGCCTCCACCAAGTGCTTGGGGACATTAGTGCAAAGGAATTATCCTAATCCAACCTCAGGATTTAAATGCTTTGAAAATGAGATGTCACCCCTTTACTTCTAGGATGTAGCCATTTGGATTCCTAGTCCAACAGGAGCTTCAACAGAGCTCTCCTCCTCCCTCCTTAGTACACCCTGAATTCTAATCACTGTCTCTCATCCCTGCTCATCCTCTTAGCTACATTCTATGGAATGGATAAACGGATGTCCCTGGGTCTCCATCATTCTTCAGATTCATAGCCTGGTAATTGCTATCCTGTGAGCTCTCTGAGGCCTTTGAATTATTTTTTAAAATACTTTGCTGAGTTTTTCTAGTGTCCTCAGTAAAAGGATTGGTCCAAATTACTGTCAATATCAGGGCTTATACAAATGTAGATATAATTAAACATAGGTAGTTGCTTTTGTTTTTTTGAATGCACTGCACGGCATGTGGGATCTTATTTTCCCAACCAGTAGTCAAACCCTTGCACTAGAAGATCTAAGTCTTTACCATTGGACCACCATGGAAATTCTGGTACTTGCTTTTATAAGTACATTGAAAAAGATCCTTAAAGGAAAAAAATATATACTTTCACTCACAATTATAATTTCACTCACTTTGACTTTTGTGTCAAAGTGGCAGATCAGTATTTATCAATGTTGTGTCCTAGTTCTGATATCATTTGAGGAAAGTTATTTCTTTTATTGACAAACACTACTAAACATCATCTCTGTTCTGAAAGCTATTCTAAAAAATTACATTGTAAGGATGAAGAAGACAAGCTAATTGACCTCAAGGGGGCTTGAAGTCTAGAGCCTTTGTTAGTAAACTGGTTATTTTTGGACTCATCAACTCGTGATCAAAAAGTCTTTTGTTAAATATACATGATATAATAATGAAAGAAAGTGAAAATGAAAGTGGCTCAGTCATGTCCAACTCTTTGCAACCCCATGGACTATACAGACAATGGAATTCTCCAGGCCAGAATACTGGAGAGGGTAGCCTTTCCCTTCTTTGGGGAATCTTCCCAACCAAGGGGTCAAACCCAGGTCTCCCGCATTGCAGCTGACCCACAAGGGAAGCCCAAGAAAACTGGAGTGGGTAGCCTATCCCTTCTTCAGGGGATTTTCCTGACCCAGGACTCAGACCAGGGTGTGCTGCACTACAGGCAGATTCTTTACCAACTGAGCTATCAGGGAAGCATTTAAAATATAAATGTGTATGTTTGAGTTTCTATTGAGGCAGGAGATAGATGGGCCCCAGACTGAACAGTTTCTCCTCTGTGGACAGAAATTCCATAATAGCAGGATGATGGAGGAAGGGACCTCCCTAACTACACATGTGCAGAAACACTCCTTGGAAGTCAAAATGGGAGAGGGTGTCACCTCAGAGTAAGTAACATCAACTACTCATGGGCCTCTTCACTAGAATACATCTTGGCTTAGAGATGTATGTATGCACACAGGGAGGATCTTGATATATACCAAACACAGACTCAGAACCAGGCAAAGCAAGAAAATTGGTCAAAGGAAACCTGGAAGATAGGCCCCATAGAAGTGAGTCAAACCACCAGAAGAGTACGACTCTCTCTGAGCCCACCCATGTGTCTATCCAAACATACTGTATTCTCTTTTCTCCTAATAAATACTTCTTTTGCTTCACTACTTTCCATCTCTATGTGGAAATTCATTTCTACACAGCTTGTCATTGTAAACTGGTCCCTGGTGGTCTAGTGGCTAGGATTCAGCATTTTCCCTGACACTGTCTGACCTCAAACTCTGGCTGGCAACTGAAATCCTGCTTCAAGCTGCTGCAGGCTGAGGCCACCTGAGATCACTGTCACTTTTTAACCTAAACATGAGGACATTTTAAACAATATACTTTTAAAATTTGTCTTGAGTAAAGTTTATTAATGACAATGTTCCTGTAAAATATTTTGGAGAAAGAAGAATACAAGCTTTGTGTGTGCTATGTGCTTAGTTGCTCGGTTGTGTCCAACTCTTTGCAACCCCATGGACTGTAGCCCACCAGGCTCCTCTGTCCATGGAATTTTCCAGGCAAGAATACTGGAAAGGCTTGCCATTTTCTTCTCCAGGGGATCTTCCCGACAGTAGGATCAAGACTGTGTCTCCTGTTACCACTGAAGATATTAAATGCCAGGATTCTCTTTTTCCTAAAGAGTTAGGCTCTGGTTTCTTAGCCTTTTTACTCTTGTAAGCTCCTGGGGAAAAGCTACTCACTCTGAATCATGGTTATTTTTAATCAGAGATTTTCCTTGGTAGGTGTTCAAAGTCCTCTAAAATAGCCGCTAAGTATACAAGTGTCCCTGGACTCTGAACTAAGTGTGATAGATTTCCTGAGAGACATGAGCCTCACCCACAGAGATTATTTAAATGTGCCAGCCTCTCTGGGGTGAATCAATCAGTAGAGAGGACAAGCAGAGAAAACTTACTGAATGTAGACGCAGTAGATTTATTATTTGACCACTGACAAGTTACATCATTTTTCTGGATTTGTTTTCCCATCTATGATAGATTGAGCTCCTAGATGAAAGATCTCTAAAGTTTATATAACTTCCAGTTCTCATTCTGTAATTCTTCTGGAGTTGAGGATTGTTTGGTCATCTGGGTTTAAAATAGATTAGAAGGAAAAAGAGAAACTAAATTCCATGTTTCAAGTAAAACACTAGTACAATAATCTGTAGGGAGATGAAGACCTATGTCAGTGGCCACCACGACAATGACCAGCAGAGATAAAACAAGACTGATGTCTGAGAAGATTGTCATTTCCCAGAAGCCATCTTCTCTCAAACTTCCTGTTTACCTCTCTTTCCTTTCTGCTACACTTTTCCTCTAAAACTTCCTTGAATTTGCCCACTTGAGGGAGCAACAGTGATTGCACTGAAGGGAGAAACCAAAGCAACTCTTACCTCAACTGAAGCTTGTTGTACATTTGCCTTGTGGTCTTCTAACTTTGAATGCAGCTATGAGGCCCTCCAGGACAGTGTAATGAAAAGCAAGTGGAACTAGTAGGTGACTGAACAAATCATATAAACAGTGTTTTCATCTGTGGAATGAGGGGAACATTTCCATTTTTGTTACTATATATGGTGATTCCTATAATTCTTCTGTATCTCTATCATCCCCACTGCTTGGCTTGTTTTATTGTCAGCAGGCAGCTTGTTTCATATTCTGCCCACTTTATACTTAGAACCTGGCTCATATACTGTTCATTGTTCAGGAAGGAAATGAACTTCAGTTAGCACCTACTGTGCCTCAGTTACCGTCCACGTCTATTTCATATACCCTTTCTTAAAAAATCCATTCAACACATTTGTGAGGTAGGTATTGCTACTCTAGTTTTTGAAGATGTAGTATAGGAATTCATAATTTTAATTATAAGGATCAAAGTGGTAACGGTAATATGGAGCCTTGTGTCAGTTACCCATTTTGACAGGTTATTTTTCTATGCCTCGGTTTCCTTAACTGTAAAGTGGGAATTAATAGGAGTTAGGAGAGGGTTGGCAGATTTCATACAAAAACAAAACAAACAAGGAAGTATTTCTCAAATGGAACATTCTTATGCTGAAATTCGGCTTTAACTAGACACAGCTGAATTTTACCTGGCAATACTATTTTAGCATTACGGTTACAAAAATGTAACCGTGTAAAGAATTCAGCCCAGTCCATAGCACTTAGAGCGCGTTCTGGAGCTCCTTATTAAATTTTGGGTCTGATTCCGAAGCCCTTTTTCTAAAAAAAAAATCTCAGACATTTTAAGCTTAGTTTCCACATAAACTTTCAGTCAAGCGAGGGTTATACTACTGTAAATTTCTATTAGTGCTTTACCGTTTCTAAAGCTCTTTCAATTAAAGCCTGGCCAATGGCGGAAAGCTCCTGAGGAAACACACAGAGCTCGGGTTACCGAGGGCGGCCGCTGCACTCGCAGCACTAGCTTCTCTGACTTACCAGCCGGGCGGCCACCCTCGCCCCGCCCAGCTGCGTCCCGCCCCCTCCCCATCTCGACCACTCAGCGGCCGCGCCGCGCCCCGCCTCACTCCTATAGGTCCTTCCCGGACAGGCGAGGCCTTTCCATTTTCCCGCCTTCCCCAGCCCCTCCACAGCCCGAAACCTGACTGGTTCACAACGTCACCACCCTGCCTTCTGTGCGAGCCCCGCCCTTCCGGACACCGCATCCCCCTTTCCTCCGCCACCCGCCGCTTTAGCAGCCTGCCGGTTCCCAGGCCTGGGCCTCGGGTAGGAGGTGGGAGGGGAGTGGGAGGGACTGGCGGAGCCCCCTCCTGAGGAGTCTCTGGAGGCGGGGACTGGAGGGAGAGGCGGGGCTAATCTCCTTGGCGCCTCGTTGCCATGGCAGCAGGGGGAGGGCGGAGGGAGGGGAGGAAGCAAACGGGAGGGGGATGTGGTACTGCTGCGGCCGCCACCGCAGCTGCCGCTGCCTGCTCGTGGCCGCGTCTTCCCGGAGGCGGCTACTGGAAGCGGCCGAGAGCAGCTGTGGTGCTCTGCCATATTGTGTCTTCCCCTACCCATCCCTCGCCCCTCCGCTGCGGCGGCCGAGCTGACGGTGAGTCCCGAGCGGAGCGGCGCCTTCCCCAGCCGGCGCCGCCCGGCGTCCGTGCTCCCCGCCCCGAGCCGCGCCGCGGCTCCCGGGCTCGGAGACAGCGCGTGCGGCAGGCGCCGGGCGTGGGGCGCGAAGGCGGCTGTCCCGTGACGCGCCCGGACATTTTTGTCCCGTGATGAATTGGCGCCGCCAGGGGAGTCTTCCCTTGCGCGTGGCTTGGTGGTTTGTGGGCTCCCGGGGGGTGGCGAACTGAGGATAGTGCGGCCCGGTGAGGAGTTAGGAGTTTTTCTTGAGGGGTGTAATGACGGCCCGGGAGCGGGTGTCCACGGCGGAAACCGGGGCTAGTGTTGCTGGCGCTTCGGAAAGGCTTGGAGGTGGCCCCGAGAACTCTTAGGGCTCGACTCGGGGTGAATCTACTGTTGAGGGAAGCGCCCCAAGCCCGTCGGGAGTCATTGCCGGAACCCCCTCCCCCGGCTTGAAGTGCAGCGAGACGTGCCGGGCGTGGAGTTCTCGTCCGGTCCCGGGCGGACTGACTGGGCCGGGCCAAGTAGAGCCCGGGGAGGCGCCGGGCGCGGCCGGCAGTGAACTCTGAGCAGCTGGGCGGCCGAGCGTTGGGGTGGGCAGGGCTGGGTCCCGGATGTGGGGGTGATCGACCTCGGCACGCTCTGGCCCTTCCTCCAGCGGGCGCCCGGGGGTCCGCCGAGGGTGCTGTCTCGGGGTGGGAGTTAGTGTTTCTGCTCTGCAATATGGACACTTCCTGTTCGCCGCTTCTCTTGGGCCCTCTATCTCTGCCCTTCAGTTCTTTTTACTGGGAAGGCGAGAGGTCGTGAGGGCGTGTGCGAGGTCCCTCAGCTCTTCTGAGTTCGCCCCGCTGCAAAAGCCGAGAGTTTGGAACCCGGGAAGAAGGTGGGAGTCAGGGGAAAGCCGTCCATGTGTGTAGTGCTCCATTTTACTCAACTCCACCCTATTGCCCCTTTGCAGAATGCCTCTGTTCCCATCGCCGCTCACGAGAGTTAGCGTGTCTTAATTCACTGGGGGCACACTCTCGGGAATTTTCCGGGACCTGATTTCTGCTTTAAAGTCTCTTTAAAGCAGCCCCTGTACTTCGTTTTCTGTTTATAGAAAAAAGCGTTAGCGTGCAAGGAAATGACACACAACTTTCTTTCACCCCAACTCAGGTTGTGGGAAGAGGTCGATTGTTATTTCCAGGTTAGTTGACGCTGTTAATCCTGTCTTCTGACTGTGACAGCCACGTGGCCGACTGGGTGTGATTGAGTGCCCTAGCACCGCTAGAGCAGAGGCGTCACTGGCAGCCGGGGGCTTTGTAGCCCTGCAGTTGCTTTGGACCCACATTTTGGTGTTTCCTGAGATGGGGAAGTGGACAAAGCTGAATTGTTCTTCTCTATCTCTGTTCCAACCAAGTCGACTTCTCCCTGTTTGCTTGCAGTCTGTGTAAGGTGCCTTCTCCTGTTTTGATGATTCGTATTTAAAATCTAAGCAGTATTAGGTACCATTAAGGAGTGATGGGGAACAGAAGAGTACATTATGGAGTTTCTCAACTCTGGGGGAAAAATCCGTTTGAATTTCAGAGTGGTTAATAAGTTTCTAATGTAATCAGAAGTAATCTCATTCTGGAGGATTTCTTTTTGATAGTTTCATTATAACCTGAAAAGATCTGTTACTAGTGAAAATACTTGTTTAGAGATAAAATACTTTGTTTGATTTGTGCATGGGCACTTTTTTTTTTTAAGGGAAAGTATTAATAGCTAGTATAGATGTTAACATCAACGGATTAAAATATATAAAAGTAAGAAACCAAGGGCTGAAGATCAAAAATAACAAAAAGCAAAATAAATATATTATTAAATTATTTTAAAGTAAGATAAGTTAAAAAAAGGTTGAAGATAGATATTTGGACAGTTTGGAGTTTTCAGAATTTAGGTATCAATACAAACAATTTTAAGTACATACAATCTTTGATTTCATCATGTTAAATTTTGTAAATATTTTGATAAATTTGAATTATTTCTGTAACATGTTTTTATTTGCATCACTTTTATTTGAAGAGTGCTAAACCACAGGAAACATTTAGAGTTATGTGAAGTTACAGCAGCACCATTTATTAGAATTTTAATATGCCATAATAATGGTTTTCAGGGAAGCTAATAGTTAAAAAGATTGGAGAGGCTTCAGTGCAGAAAAGACAATGCAATTGAGAAGTGAATATGTGTGGTGACCGCTGAAACCAATGCGTAGTTGAGAAAGAAAACTAAATGAGATGAAAAAGTACTTATATAATGGAGGAAACACTGAAAACATATGCTGGGAGATAGCTACATTAATAGTTATGGGATGTGGCTATCAAATGAAACTTTACAAAGTGCCATCCAAACAAGGATTAATCTTGTTCTTGTGGCAGCTTGTATATGTGTGTCTTGCTTTTGGATTGTTGTCATTTTCGCACCTGGTTTTTGCATACTTGCGAAAAGGTCCTCCAGAATAAAGGGCCCAATTCCTTGTTGATTTCTTAGGGAAGAAAAAGTGCTCTAGGATTTGATCCTTATTCTTGGGTTGAAGAGACATGATTAATACATGTGAAAAAAAAAAGTTTACAGTGTGAGATGATCTAATTAGGAGTTAAATTGTATGATGCAGGCAGGTACTGTAAGAGTTGAAAAGGAAATTAGAAGGTTTGAGTAAGATAGAGGGGTAGCTTCTTGAAGAAATTAAGGTTTTTGCTTTCAGAAGTCTTACCTTCATGTTAGTGCCACTAGATTAATCTTCCTAAAGATTATATCACTCTATTGACCAAAACCCCTTATATCAAGAGTAATATCAAATTTCTTCTCAAGAGTCTTTGAAATTCAGACCTAGTCTTCTCCCATCTTATCTTCCACAGGAAGTGTTCATTATTTACTACTTCAACGTGGTGTAACAATTTACTTCTTTTTCCCTTGGCTGATACAACATTTTTCTGTTGGAAATGCACCTACACACATCCTCTTAACCACTGAAAATCTACTCAAACTTGAGGCTTGGTTAAAGTGTTAATTGTCTTGAGAGCCTTGGAATCATTTTAGACCTGCCTTCCACCTCTCCAACAGAAGAGTCTTATTCTCTTGGGTTGCAGCATTCTATACTACCTTGTGTTTTTTTTTTAATAAATAGTTTTCAAGCACCTACCATTTGCCGGGCACTGTTATCAGAACAAAGGCTACAGCCTTGCAAAAGATTCCCTATTCTTCATCCCAAGAAAATTATAAAGTCTTTGACCACCCAGAAGAGACTCCCTCCCCAGCCCTCACTGCCCCCAGATAGATGCTTAGTGAGTATTTGATTATTTTCTGAATAAAGGAAAGGCAGCACTTACAAGGTTGAGAGATGGATTGAAAGTATGCATGAAGGGTACGAAAGAATAACCAATTATGGATGGCCTTGCAAACATCACTTCTGAATTTAAACATGGTTTAATCCAAAAAGAAAAAAAAAAGAAGAAGATGGCATTTAAGCCTGGGAACGAGGGGATAAAGTCCTTATTTGAGGAAGGTTCATTTGACAGCATTGTGCAAGGCTAGTTATTAACTTTGAGAATGAGGTTTGGAAAGGGAGCATAATCAAGAAGATGGTGAGTTTAGTTAGAGTATAAGGTGAGTAGAAGATATCAAGGTGAATATAATCTTTAATGACTAGAGATTAGAGGTGTGAGATAATTCATTCAATATGGAGGTGACAGCTAATGTTACAATTTTTTGTTACAGAGTTACTAATTGAAGTGTGGAGGCCTAAGAATGATGCTTTGGAAAACAAAAGCAGGAGCATCTCCTTTGGTCATATGTGACTTCATAATTAATACTGTAGACTTGTTCAAAACCTTAATTTCCACTGTATGAGTTTAGTTCAGTTCAGTCAGTAGGTCGTGTCCAACTCTTTGAGACCCCGTGAATCGCAGCACGCCAGGCCTCCCTGTCCATCACCAACTCCCGGAGCCTACTCAAACCCATGTCCATCAAGTCGGTGATGCCATCCAACCATCTCATCCTCTGTCGTCCCCTTCTCCTCCTGCCCCCAATCCCTCCCAGCTTTAGGGTCTTTTCCAATGAGTCAACTCTTCTCATGAGGTGGCCCAAGGACTGGAGTTTCAGCTTCAGCATCAGTCATTCCAATGAACACCCAGGACTGATCTCCTTTAGGATGGACTGGTTGGATTTCCTTGCAGTCCAAGGGACTCTCAGGAGTCTTCTCTGACACCACAGTTCAAAAGCATCAATTTTTCGGCGCTCAGCTTTCTTCACAGTCCAACTCTCACATCCATACATGACCACTGGAAAAACCATAGCCTTGACTAGACAGAACTTTGTTGGCAAACTAATGTCTCTGCTTTTTAATATGCTATCTCTGTTGGTTATAACTTTCCTTTCAAGGAGTAAGCATCTTTTAATTTCATGGCTGCAATCACCATCTGCAGTGATTTTGGAGCCCCCCAAAATAAAATCTGACACTGTTTCCACTGTTTCCCCATCTGTTTGCCATGAAGTGATGGGACCAGATGCCATGATCTTAGTTTTCTGAATACTGAGCTTTAAGCCAACTTTTTCACTCTCCTCTTTCACTTTCATCAAGAGGTTTTTAGTTCCTCTTCACTTTGTCTGCCATAAGGGTGGTGTCATCTGCATATCTGAGGTTATTGATATTTCTCCCAGCAATCTTGATTCCAGCTTGTGCTTCTTCCAGCCCAGCGTTTCTCATGATGTACTCTGCATGTAAGTTAAATAAGCAGGGTGACAATATACAGCCTTGACGTACTCCTTTTCCTATTTGGAACCAGTCTGTTGTTCCATGTCCAGTTCTAGCTGTTGCTTCCTGACCTGCATATAGGTCACTCTGTGAGAGTGCTACCAAATATAAAGGATCCAAAAGAATGTTTATCACCATTCATTTCCAAAGGATTTTGATTCATATATTTCTTATTTGCCTTGCCCTTTTTTTTTTTAATTTAAATAAACGTTTGGTTTTAGAATAGCTTTACAATTACAGAAAGTAGCCGGACAATAGAGTATACCTCACCCAGTTTACCCTATTGTTAACTTCTTACACTACTATGGTACAGTTGTTACAACTAAGGAAACAAAGTTGCTACTTTACTATGAACTAAATTGCATGCTTAGTTCAGATTTCATTTGTTTTTCCCGAGTGTCCTTCTCTGTTTCAGAATTCTAGTTTCTCACATTTTTCTTATTTTTGATGATTGTGACAGTTTTTAGGAGTACCAGTCAGAAATCTTATAGAACATCCCTCAATTGAAAATTACCTGATGTTTTCCTCATGAGTAGACACGGGTAACGGGTTTTAGGGAGGAAGACGACAGAGGTGAAGTGCCATTCTTATCACAGCATATCAAGGGTACATACTGACAACAAAAAATTGACAGTGTTAACAGGCTTTGATTGCTTGTTTGAGGTTTTTGTCAGGTTTCATTCCCCACCCATTTATACTCTGCTCTTTGGAGTCAAGTTGCCAAGCAAGGCTCACGCTCAAGGCCTTGACCTAATTTTGATTTGTGTATTTTTTATTTCCCTCAACCTAATTTTCCTGTCCATAAATAAACATTAAACTTGGACAGATATTTATTGAGCATCTACTGTATTTAAGTGCTGTATTTAAGTATATCGAGCATCTACTGTATTAAAGTATATCTCTTGTGGTGAACAAGAGACATCATTCTACTCTTTTGGAGTCAGCCTGATGTGAACGTAAAATAGAATTTATCCCCTCACCTATATAGGTCTTATTTCATTGACAGTTATAAACATAGTATTACTGTAAGCCTAAAAGGCTAAATAAAGCTAAGTAGCCATGTAGAAATATGCTGTTATTGTAAAAGTTAAATATGTATACTATTAAAATAGCCATCTTTTTGCTACCAACATGAAAAACGGAAAATTATTTTGATTCCCTCCAAGTAGGTGTAGTACTATTAAGTTAGTAGAATAGTTTAATTATCATTAATTATCTTCATATCTTACAAGTTTGCACATTGTATAAGAAAATTCTTGACTTCTTGATTGTATTTTTGTAGATATTTGCTGCTTTTGCTACTTAGAGGTTTTTTTTTTCCCCCTCAGAAATGGTTTGAAAGATATGTTGAGTAAGAATTTCAGTTAATTTTTTCTATCTAACTGGGCTAACTGAAAGCATTTTTACATTGAACTCTTATTGAAATTCTCTCTAAAATGCATTGCTAATACATTTACACTGTTCACATTTTATAATGTTCAGCTGACTGAGCATAATTTATTATTTAAATTAGAATTTTGACACAGAGTACAGTTATTCTGAATTTTTTATATAACCTTAGAAGTAGAGAATTGAGGAAATTGATAAACTTACATTCTTGTGGTTTATTTGTCTTGAAAGAGGAAATACAGGAAAAAAGGAAGAGATTTCTTGTAAATTGAGATTTTACTGTTCCATCTGTCTGTCCTGTTTTTCTGTCCAATTCTTCCTTAAAAGTTCAGGTTAAATTCTTCATCTATGCTGAGTGAGCAACACTTACTAATAACCACAGCAACAATTCCTACCTTTTATCAAGTGCCTGCTATGTTCTGACATGGTATTATATTAGACACATGAATATATAATATTCCATAATGACTGGGCAGGACATATTTTAGTCTTATAAAGAAACAGAAATTATGTAAATACCGAGCTGGGTGTTTGAACCCAGGTCTGTCAGATTTTAAAATTTCATACTCTTTTTGCTGTGACCTGCAGTGTTTGAAAAATGGATGTTTGCCAGGATGAGATAGATGTTTCTTTCCCAGGAAAAAATAAGGAAGAATGCAGGTTAGAGAAAGCAAACTAATATTTATACAATGCTTATTCTGTGCCCAGGTGGTTCTAGTGGTAAAAGAACCTGTCTTCCAATGCAGGAGACACAGGTTCGATTCCTGGATTGAGAAAAGCCCCTGGAGGAGGGCATGGCAACCCACTCCAGTATTCTTGCCTGGAGAATCCCATGGACAGAGGAGTCTGACAGGCTACAGCCCATAGGGTCAACAGAATCAAACAGAAATGAAATGACTTAGCACATTCTGTGACATGAAGGCCACTACTTTGTTGTCATAGTGAATTAAATAAGTAGTGTTATTCCTTGGGATGTGAGGGGGTAAAGTCATTTGTCAGAGACTGCATAAGTAAGTTGGTAGGTGATGGGTCTGCTTGACTTCAAAGCCTTATTACTCTTTTACTTTTCTAGTACAGAATGCTGCTTTATGTACTCATTTAAACATTTGCTTACTAAATGTTATGGTGTGTGGCAGAACATAAAAATGAACGTATTTTGGTTCTGCCTATGAGGTTTTATATTCTAGTACAGCATTTCTTAAATGAATGATAGAGAATCAATATAGTAAATTGTGACCAATATTTCTTAAAAAAATACAATCAAATAGTAAATGTCAGTGTGTTGTATGTGGTAAGGGTAAAAGTGTTATTTCATTTTGTTTCAGTTATATATGTGAGCATGTCATGGTTCTCTTATAAAAATGTATTTCTTATTGTGGGATAGCATCAAAAGTTCGAAAACGACTGATCTAGTGCCTGAATTAGAAAAGTAAGCAAATAATGGTGAATAATCAGAAGTAGCAAATAAGTTCTATATGTCTGAGC
This sequence comes from Cervus canadensis, assembly GCF_019320065.1. Classification (NCBI taxonomy): domain Eukaryota; kingdom Metazoa; phylum Chordata; class Mammalia; order Artiodactyla; family Cervidae; genus Cervus; species Cervus canadensis. Next base: position 29,545,770 of record NC_057390.1, read on the forward strand.
CACCAGGGAAGCCCAAGTTCTGTAATAGGACTCTAAATAGGATGGTGAGGAAGCATGATTGGAAACATTAAGTAATTCAAGGGAGGCTCCTAGAGAGAGAACTTTGAGCCTCTGAAACATAGGGTGGAGAGCCTGAAATACATCTTAAGACATAAAGGAGTAAAAGAGCACTGGATATTCAGGAAGCTTGGGTGGTGTGAAATAGGTGCAAACAGAAGCCAGATTTTGTATGGAATTGTCAGCCACCATGCTAAAGATTTTAGATTTTATTAGGCCCGTGGTTTTTCTGAAGTCTCATGGCATTCTTTTGCTAAAGAACAGATATATTAATGTATTTGATTCTATCATATAATCTAGAAACAATTTTAGGAACAGAAAATTTGACCATGTAACCAGGTATATAGTATAAAATGGTATGAGCACAACTGTTGATCACAACCAAAAAAAGGTGAAGCAGTTTTGAGGTGACTATCAAATGTTCCTTTTCTGTTTTTTCTTGCATTTTTGCTATTGCCAGCAGACTAATGGTAGCAGGTGCTAAAGTTTGAAGAAAACATTATGAGAAAATTGTTCATTGTTTCCTTTGAATTTGAAGACAACCATTATACAATTTTGAGGACAGTGAGGGCCCTTTATTGGAATGTTAGTATCATTTCTGTAAGCCAAAGTTTGCAACCTTTACCTCCAGCTGTGTTTTGTTGGGCTTGAAATATTAAAAAAAATTTTTTTTTTCATATTTGCCAGTATTTAAATGTTGGTACATTTCCCACAAAAATCTAGAGTTCTTTTGTCCCTTGGGAAAAAATGAATATTGTGGCAGCATTGGTTTCATAGCTTTGATTGGCTGAAACTTATAAGTAACTGCCCTCTTTCAGCAGTCTCCATCTTTCTTACAGAAGACCAGCTTTACTTGTTTGTTGCCTGCCTGGTTCTTGTAAGGCTTTTGACTTGTCTGCTGTGTACTGTTATTTTGTGAAGTGTTTTAAAAAGAGGATTTGGGGTCTTTGAAAGATCATTCTGCCAGTATTGGGAAAGATGAATTGGAGGAATATGAGGGGCAACTGGTTAAAATACTAAGCAGGTGGGATGTCCTTTTCTTCTTCTGTCCTTTTCTTCCATAGTACTTTGTACCTTTCTCAAAGCTCTTACTGTATATAGCTTTCTCTTACCTGTGTTACTTATTTTTTCAACTGAATTGTAAACACCTCATACGTAACATGGGCATCCCAGGTGGCACTAGCGGTAAAGAATCTGCCTGCCAATGCAGGAGACGCTAGTTCGATCCCTGGGTGGGGAAGATCCCCTGGAAGAGGTCATAGCAACCCACTCCAGTATTCTTGCCTGGAGAGTCCCATGGTCAGAGGAGCCAGGCGGGCTACAGTACATGGGGTCACAAAGATTCTGACATGACTGAAGTGATCTAGCACACATGCACACATAGCATATGCTGAGTGAATGCTTGTTGAATTTAATTATGTTTATTTTTTAAATTACCATGTTTGTTTTTCTCAAAGGTGAGTTTTCTTGGCAGTTTTAGAGTACTCTCTCAATGGAAAAAATCTTTTGCATGTTTTAAGTATTGTGATTTATCCTAAGAATGAGTAAATGTCAAATACTTTCAGAGCATGTGTTACATGTGAAAAACAGATCATATCAGTTCTGTATAATAAGGTGGTGGACTTCTAATTCGTTGTCCTGGTTGCCAAACATCAGGATGAAACACTGGGAAGCCTGTCTCTTGGTTTGTCCTGTAATTTTATTAAGTCATTTTGAAGATTATTCCAAGATGTTTTTGTTACTATGTTCTGTACTGATAGCTAGAAGTAGTAACATAAAAACAAAGATCATGGCACTTGGTCCATCACCTCATGGGAAATAGATAGGGAAACAGTGGCAGACTTTATTTTCTTGGGTTCTAAAATCACTGCAGATGGTGACTGCAGCAATGAAATTAAAAGACGCTTCCTCCTTGGACGAAAAGCTATGACCAACCTAGACAGCATGTTAAAAAAGCAGAGACATCACTTTGCTGACAAAGGTCCATCTAGTCAAAGTTACGGTTTTTCCAGTAGTCATGTATGGATGTGAGAGTTGGACCATAAAGAAAGCTGAGCACCGAAGAACTGATGCTTTTGAACTGTGGTGTTGGAGAAGACTCTTGAGAGTCCCTTGGACACCAAGGAGATCCAACCAGTCCATCCTAAATGAAATCGGTTCTGAATATTCATTGGAAAGCCTGATGCTGAAGCTGAAACTCCAGTACTTCGACCACCTGATGAGAAGAACTGACTCATTGGAAAAGGCCCTGATGCTGGGAAAGATCAAAGGCAGGAGGAGAAGGGGATGACAGACAATGAGATGGTTGAATGGCATCACTGACTCGATGGGACGTGGTTTTAAGCAAGCTCTGGAAGATGGTGATGGACAGGGAAGCCTGGCATGCTGCAGTCCATGGGGTCTCAAAGAGACACAACTGAGCAACCGAACTGAACTGATAGTTTTTTATGTTCTAAAATTTTTAATGCTTTTTATTGTTAAACCGTAGATGCTAAAAACCACCCAAGAAATGTGTGGCTTAGTGAATTATTCTAAGGCCAACCCTCATGTAACCATCTTTCATGTTAAGGAATAGAATTTTGCCAGCCATTTTAGATGCCCTTTTACATGCCTACTCCAAAACATAACTCCCTTTCTTCAAAAAGTAACCAGTATTACAGCTTTTCTGAAAATCCCTTAAGTTTCCCAACTATGTATTCTTATACAGTATGGGTAGCCTGCTTCCTCTTTATTTCTTTCTGATTAACTTTTCTTCCTTTTCATCCTCTGTTTCTCCTAAAGCTTTGTACGTTTATTTTTTCTCGTATTTCTTTAGCTTAGGTCTTCATTTCTGAAACAGATTTTTTTCCCGCCTCTTTTATTTCAGCTTCTTTCTTGAGCTCTGTTGTTTAATTTCTGAGCTTTTCTAATTCTGATATACGTTTTTTTTTTTTCATGTCTTATGTAATTTTTTAAGCTCATTTGTATTTGTACTGTAGTAAGAACATTTAACATGAGATCTACCGTCTTAAAATTTTAAGTGTACAATACAGTATTGCTAGCTATAGGAACTATGTTGTACAGCACGTCTCTAGTAGAACATATTCATCTTGTGTGATGGAAACTTTTACCCATGGTCCCTGTTTCCCCCCTGCTCCTGAATTTAACTATTTTTCTGTTTCTCTTATTGTAACTTTGTGTGATACTCTTCCTCAACGCTTTTCATCATTTCTTTACATGAAACTAGTTTTTTTAAACTTCTAGGAGGAGGCTTGGTTCTGATAGCTCTTTTAACTTCACAGTCCTGGTTTTTTTTGTTGTTGTTGTTCATGATTTTAAAAATGGTAAATGTGGGAAGACCCAGGGGAATCGGGTGGAGAGGGAGGTGGGAGTGGGGATCAGGATGGGGAATACATGTAAATCCATGGCTGATTCATGTCAATGTATGACAAAAACCACTACAATATTGTAAAGTAATTAGCCTCCAACTAATAAAAATAAATGAAAAAAAAAAAAGAAGAAGAAGAAACAACAACCAAAAAAAATGGTAAATGGCTTTCTGAGATTTCCCGGCCCTGTTCTACTCTGGTATTCTGTCTGGACTCTCTTTTATCTCTTTTTTTCCCTATCCTGCTTAATTTTTTTGCCATTCCTAGTACTTCCTCTTAAGCTTAGAGTTTGTCTTAGAAGAGAGCCCCAAATGTCAAGTTTTGAATGCTCAAAGAGACTAGATTGTTCCATGCTTATAGGAACTATAGCCTTACTGTAGTCTCCTTGCATTTACCTACTTTTGAAATAGTTTCAGCTTTCATTCAGTAAAAACAGTCTGTCAGTAGTTTCCAGCAAATATTGGCTATTTTGTCGTTTTGTTCTCAAGTCGCTCATGGCTTCCCTGTGTCTTCTCTCACCTAGACACCGATAGAAAGTAAGACTGTGGACTGTTGGTGATTTGTTTAAGCCCTTGGTATTTTGGGGTTGGTGGGGAGACTGTTAAACATAGTTTTGTAGATATCCCATGGGTTTGGGGTTTGCTCTCTAGTTGCTCACTCTGTTTTTATGTGAAGATTTTCAAGGAATCAAAATTTGTTGCCACCGAAGTTGCCATCTTCTCAAAATCATTTTCCTAATTTAATTTGGGGAGTGTGCATGAATTTTTCCCTCCAAATCTTAACAAAAATCTTTCATTTCTTCTGAAATTATTGCCACTTAATACTGTCCACTGATTGTAGGTACATGTCACAAAATTCTGAACCTGTTGTTTTGCCCTGATTATTTCTTTGTAGTTAAGAGAACCTTTAAGAATCTATTAAAGATCCTTTGGGAAATTGTGAAGGGTCATGGGCTTGCCTTTCTGTTGCACATATACAAGTGTTCGTGCTTTGACTTTTAATGCTTTAGCTTTTTCCAGTATTTAAAAGCTAACCTACATTTAGGTTACTGTACAGTGATACACCTAGGACCATTCTTAAATTATGGAGCAAAAATTGGGTTAAATGCCAAGAATCAGATGCATGTAAGTAAATAATTGCAGTATGAGACATGTGCTTCTAGACATAGATTCTAGTGCTGTGGAAACACAGAATAAGAACTTTCCCCAAGGATGGGATTGAGTGCGGTGGGGTTTATCGTCATAATGGGGGTTTATTAATGCTGTGTCAGTACCTTTAATAGCTCATTTCCCCTATTTTGTCAGACTTTTCCTTTGGTAGTTCTTTATACAAATGGATTAACAGTAGGCTTCCTTTGCTTGCAACTTCAAAATAGCATATTGTTCACATGGAATTACGATAATTGATGTCTTAAAGTTTTCTTTTGTGATAAAATTTCTTAAGTAGAGAAGTGAAATTTAGGAAGTGAAAAGATCACAGAGCGTAGTGGAACATAGTATCTAACGTAATATCATCATTGCAGTATAATTTAAGTATAATTTTACCTTTGTGTTTCTTGTCTAGTTGGCAGCAAGTTAGAACCAAGTTGTACTTGCTTAAAGTATTCTGCTTAGGTGTGTTGAGCCCATTATTTGCTAGTCTCTTCTGGGTTTTATTAGTATTTTATTTACTTTATAATGTAGAACTTTAGTGTTTATAAAGGGATTTCATGTCAATTGTTTCTTTTGCGCTGTTGGCACAAATAAATACTGTAAAAAGAGGACATAAAAACACATTTGGAACATTGTAGGAGAGACTGAAAATCCCTAAGAGAAGTTCAGGTGGGAATTACATGGAGGAATTGTCATTAAATGAGGCCATAAATATTAGGGTTTTGACTGAATAGTGGTAGGGAGGGTAAACAATCCAGATGTTGCAGGAGAAAGCAGATATTCTATTTAATAACATATATCTTTAAAAATTTAACATAAATATATCTGACTTCAGTAAGTGTTCAAAAAAGGTTAGTTTAGTCCTACTTTAAAGAGGACTTAATTTTATGTTAATATTACTTTTGTGAGGGTTTTTTGTTTCTGTTTACCTTTTTATTTGTAACTGTGCTGGGTCTTCGATGCTGCATGGACTTCAGTTGTGGCGAACAGGGGCTACTCTGCAGTTGTGGTGCGCAGGCTTTTTACTGCAGTGGCTCCTCTTGTTGTGGAGCGCAGGCCCTGGGGAGCCCGAGCTTCAGTAGTTACTGCATGTGGGCTCAGTGGCTGAGGCTCCCAGCACTCGAGGACAGGCTAAGGTAGTTGCGGTACACGAGCTTAGTTGTGTGGGTGGGATCTTTCGGGATCAGGGATTGAACCTGTGTCTCCTGCATTGGTCGGCAAATTCTTTACCACTGAACTGCTGGGGGAGCCCCTGTATTGTTTTTAGAATTACATAAGAAATCAGTATATTAAATCAGCCATATACAGTCTTAAGTTGTAATTTTGCTTTCCAAATTTGTTATGGGGGCATTAGTAATGTAAGATATCACTGTTTGCCTTTATTAAATTTATTTTGATCATGAATGTGCTTTTAAAAGACACTTATTTTCAGTTGAACAATTTAATTCTCTGTATACTTACTGCATAACTGACTAATTATGGCTTATATTCAAAAGCAATGAAAACCATGTTACCCAGAAATAAATTTTGGTGACAAAGAATACCACCTGTTTGTATTCCCTTGCCAACCAAATTTATCTTTTTACTTTAGGACATTTGATCTGTTGATTTTTCAGGTTTCTGAAACTTTGTTCCTTTCAAAATAGCTTTTCAAGTACAGTTACAGTGCTATCGAAAAACTGAAGTGCTGGTTGGCTTCCTGGTTACAATATGGTGATAATACTTCTCATTCTACATGGTAAAGGTATTTCCTTCCCTTTGTGTTTTGTTTACTTTTCTGTACTGTTTTTTTTAGCTTCTTATGCACTTTTGTTCAGACATAACATTGATCGTCATCCCAAAGGTTGAGAAGATGGGTCTTGTAAGCTAGATTTACACCAAAAGCTAGTAGTGCTTTTTTTTCCTATCATGTTTCATAACATGTAAGCTAAACTCGTGTTTTAGATACTAATAGAAGTTACAAATTATTTTGTCATTACCTTGTCTGATTCTTTCAATCCCATGGACTGGGACTCACAGTCCACCAGGCTTCAACTGTCCATGGAATTCTCCAGGCAAGAATTCTGGAGTGGGTAGCCTTCCCTTCTCCAGGGCAGCTTCCTAGCTGAGGGATCAAACCCGGGCCTCCTGCATTGCAGGTAGATTCTTTACCATCTGAGCCACCAGGGAAGCCTTTAAAAGCATTTATTAGAAAATCCTATTTTTCTCAACAGAGAAAACAATTTTCACTCAACTTAGATCTATTGTGGAACTATTTTTTGAAACCAGTGTTCCTCTGTGTGAAAGGCGGGTTATGTGCTAGGGTTCATTAAAAAAAAAAGGGGGGGTAATTTGGTCTTTATACAGAGAATATCAGGTTTCTTTACCAGTTAGAAGCAAACACCTTTCTGTCTTTTTTCTTTTTTTTTTTTTTAACTTATGAAGCTGTTGCTTCATTTTAACATCTCCAAGAAAGAAATGAACAACTGAGACCCTTTTTAAAATTTAATTTTTTAAAGACAAATACTGCAACAGTGTGTATGGAAACTCTACACTGTGTACAAATAGCACATTTTTTCAGATAGAAGTGGCATTTGAACCATGGTTTACACACTGTATCTGGGCAAGTTGATTTAGGAGATAAGTGGATTTGGTGGAAGATTACCACAACAGTTCCCCCTCCCCTCCCTGATTTTAGTGTTTTCTGCCATTTAGCATGAGTTGGTCAAAGGTTTTTCCCTCAATCAATTTTCTTCTTCTTTTTTTTTAATCCCTATTTGAAAAACAGTTTCCCTATGAGACAAATCTTTGACCCTTTTGTATTCTGTGTCCTCCCCTCCCTTTCCCTTTCTTGACTGGAAAATGCAGCTGCACATATTTTTTGTTTAGAGACAATGGATCACATGCTGTGTCACCTAAATCTATGACCAAGAGGCAGTTTTATCCCTCAGAGACCGAAATGCTTCAGTTGTCCTGGATATGTGACATCATGTAGCATTATAATCAAACATGCGTCTTTTTGCAGTCATACTTTTGGGATTTGAATCTATCCTCTACTCTCAATATTGGATTTTATGGGATGGATAGTATTTATAGCAGAGAACCTTAAAACAAAGAATGTATTGTAGGAAAAGGTTGTGAGTTCCTTCAATATGGGTTATTTTTTTTTCTTACCTGAGAGTTACCAAAGTTATCAGATAATGTGAGCTAGTAGAATACTAAAGTTTTTAGCATTATATTTGTTACACAATGCCTTGCAAATAGTATGTGCTCAGTAAGTGTTACACTTTTATTACTACCAGTGTGGTAAATTAGCAAGAAACTTGTCTTCGTGATTTAAAAATGATGAACTTGAGATGTTGAAAATAGTATCTGTAAACTGCTAAAATGTATAATGGTGAGCTTGTTGTAAGCTTATTGTATTGCTGAGTCAATCTAGTAAACGTAGTACTATGGCTTCCGGTCTTAAGTAGTGGTACATTTTATAATTAATTAATAAAAATGGTTTATTCCTAAGGAGATGAAGATGAGGAAAGGAGGGGGAAATTGAATGGAAATTCCTTTTATTATATAGTGTATCTTAATCAGAGAGCAAGCTTAAATTACAGTAGAGAACTGAAGTAACTGACCGGCAATTCTGATAAAATTCACAAACATCTTGGATTTCTGTGTTATGCCTGGACTCTGTGGTAGACATTTTCTGTAAAAAGCATTGTTTAGTCATCTGAGCTAAGTGAATGTCAGCTTGTTTCCCCTTGCTAGGGTTGCCGTAGCCTGTCAGATGATGTTTTATATTGGTTACTTTAAGGTGACTGAATGGAAAAGCCACAAGTCTGAGAAGGGGCCTACTCTCTGGTTGCTCTTTTGAGACTTCTAAGAGTTTAATTTACTGATAACAGTAAGTTCTTGGTGAGAGGTAAAATGACAAGTCAATAGAAATGTTTCCAAATGTCTTAAGAGCATGTAAAAAGACATAATTAGATATTGTAAGTGTACAAAATTAAATATAACCAAATATCATACTCATTTGTCACAAGTTTTAGGAATTTAGATGTTTCAAGTATTTATAGTGAGACTGATTTTAAATAGGAAGCTAGACTAGTAGGGTGAAAACGGTGAGAGACAACTTTATTTGTAGTTCAGATGCTGCCATATAGCTTGAGATTATCCATCCCTTGCTTTAAGCATGGGACTGACTGGAAGCCTTCTTCAGGGCCTCTCAGTATGATTGCTCAAGATTTGGTTTCAACTTCTTTCCAATTCTAGTAGAACATAACAGATGGCATGGTTCCTTTTCACTCCAGTGTAGTAAAAGTTTTGTAGAAACAGCAAAATGATTTTCCTCATTTATCATTTCTGTATAATGAGGAAAGAAGTATTCAATGATGTTCAGGAGTGTAAGAAAAAAATAAATTGTAATAAATTTGCTTCCTGGTGGTTCAGATGGTAAATAATCTGCCTGCAATGCAGGAGACCCAGGTTAAATGCCTGGGTCAGGAAGATCCCCTGGAGAAAGGAATGACTACCTACTTCAATAATCTTATCTGGAGAATTCCATGGACAGAGGAGCCTGGCAGGCTATAGTACATGGGGTCACAAAGAGTCAGACATGGCTGAGCAACTAACACAAATAAACACGCATCAAAAATTAGCTATTTTTTTATGTCTTTTTTCAGTGCTACTCTTCATTTCCTAAAAACAATTATTATATGATATAGTGAATTAAATATAAATTTACAACAATTAAAAAATTTTCTCACAAACAGTAACTTACAGATACAGGGTTCTAAGAACTATGATGTAGGCAAGATAAAAACAATTAAAATTGAAAAATGTAACATGAAACTCTAGAATAATTTGAAAAGAACTTTAAAAAAGTATTAAACACATTCATAGAACTGAATTAATTGCAATTAATTCCTTATTTGCCATGGATTTATTTTACTAAGGTATACACTAAAAAGCTTTTATGTTCATGTGAATTGCTGGACTGAGGGCCTGATTTTTGGGATTGTTTAATTTTGTATACATGAGTCCATATTTTTTTAAGGTTCTATAGATATTTTTAAGGTACTATAGATATTATCCAGAAACTTACAATATAATAATATCTTGAAAGAAATTATTTTGTATATTTTAACTTGGTGAGAATTCTGTAGATTCAGGATAGTAGATTCTGAACTAGTTAGGTATAAATAAAACTATTATGTAGATGGAGCTTCCCTGGTGGCTCAGTAATAAAGAATCCACCTGCCAATGCCGAAGACACAGGTTTGATCCCTGGGTCGGGAAGATACCTGAAGAAGGAAATGGCAACCCACTTCAGTATTCTTACCTGGGAAATCCCATGGACAGAGGAGCCTGACGGGCTATGGTCCATGGGACCACAAGAGTCGGACATGACTTACCAACTAAACAACAGCATGTATGTATTTATATTCTTGTCCTGTTTTGGTTATAGCATTATATTGCCACTCTATCTTTCTATGATTGAGAATGTCATTACTACTGAATGCTTAGCATACTTTATTTCATAGGTAGTGTAGTTGATTTGTTTTTTTATATAAATTCTTTTCTTATATATTAGAATGTTAACATTAGGCAGAGCTGTTAATAAAGGAACTTAAATGCTTTAGGGGCTATTAATAGCAATCAACTTCAAAAAGTTCTGAAAGTTTATATATGGTTTAAATTCTTTTAGATTATTAAACTAGAAAGATTTGAAGAAAGATTCTGTCATGTGGCATGACTGGTAAAAGACTGACATAACATAAAGTTCATGGAAACAGTAAAAGGAAGTGAAAGTCACATCATAAAGAAAATGATGAAACTGTTATTGCAGCACTCTTCTGAGAAGTCCTAATTTGTGCCATACCAGAGGGTGTCATTAGTTTAAAAGGAGGCCCATCCTTAATGCTAGAACTTCTTTAAAATTTCTAAGCTTTAAAGCATAAAATATTGTTGTGGATCTTACACTCAATTTTTTTAATTTGAGAAATACAACATTTATATATATACTGCTTTAGAAAGAAAGCTAATAATAGTTTAAAAATTAATAATAGTAATAATAATTACCAGCTAGTATTCATTATGTCCTTACTCTCTACCTCTGTTCTAAGTCCTTTATATTCTCATTTAGTTTGTACTGACAACCTTATGAAAGTAGGTACTGTTAGAATTCTACATTGATAGGTCTTCTAGTCTGTTGAGTAGCAGAGCTGGAATTTGAACCCAGGAGTATCTGTTCACAATTCATGCTTCCTCTTAAACCCTCTGCTTCACTGCCACCAGATTCTAATATTAATAATAATGATTTCTATCTTATGACTTGATAATATGAAATTGTCTTATCTTTCACAATTTTAACTTCAAATGTACTGCCTCCTCACATTTCTATTCAATATCTTCTAGTATTACATACTGGAGAAGGCAATGGCACCCCACTCCAGTACTCTTGCCTGGAAAATCCCATGGACAGAGGAGCCTGGTAGGCTGCAGTCCATGGGGTTGCGAAGAGTCCAACACGACTGAAACGACTTAGCAGCAGCAGTATTACATGCATTCATTCCTTTCTCAAGGAAGAAGCCTTTCATTTTATAGTTGTACACTATTTTACCATTTAACTAACAACTATGACAATAGAGCCATGAATGTAGTAGGAATAAAAGGTTTCTTCTTGAAGGACCAGGAGAGATCATTCTGAATAGTATAACTTTTATACTTCTCTTTCTCTCTTTTATCACATTACTTTATGTAAAGACATTATACTCATGATCCAATATAGCTAATATGTTATCTTTGGAATATATTTAAAATTCCTATATGCATTTAGATATTTCTGGCATTTTAGAGTTCATATTATAGTATATTTCCTGCTTAACAGGAGATAATTTATCTGTATCCTCAACTGTTAAACTATAAGTAGACAAAAAGGGTCTCTTAAGTAGTTGGGAAAAAACTTTCAAAGTTTATACATTAAATTCATGTACCTTAAGGAGGACTCTTTGCCCTTATCATATCTGTATGAAATTCTAATGAAACTTATCTGGCTTTCCAGTCTATAGCAGATAATGGTTCTATAATTGTATTTCCATGTTTTTAATAGAATGCTCTGAAAACCAAATGATCTTTTAACCCATTGAGTGGTAAAAGATAATCTGAACTGATAGAAAACTATTTATGGCCTTTATTTACTCCCTTCTTGTGTGAATGTATATTTTTCTGCAGAAATATTAACATCTTTCTTATGGGGTCCTGTCTCAGACCTCAATGGCACGTCGTATAATATATCACATATACATCGTAGTCCCTTTCTAAAATCTAAAATACTCTATAAATTCTGAAATATATCTGTCCTCAAGGATTTTAGATAAGGGATCATATCCTGTATAATCAGGTACAGTGACTACAGTACAACTGAGAACTAGGATATAGAACTAAGATTAATCCAGTAACTCAAGCATAGCATATGTGAGACCTTTCAGTGTGAAGCAGTGTTTGTAACTGGAATAATACATGGATCTCTTTTAAAGAAAATAATTATAGATTCCATTTTTAGAATCACTGACTTTAGTTTCTGAAGTAAGTTTATTTTTAAGTCTGATTTTTTCCCTTTATATTGCTTTTGAAATGAAAGCACAAAATGAAAATTTTTAAAACTTGTGTCCCCCAGAGTTTATCCATAGCACATACTAATTGAGAAATACTGAGAAAGTGGGAAATAGTCCTATATACTTGAACAATCCCTTTAAGTATTATTCTTTGCCAAATCTTTGTTTACAGTAGCCTGAATAATGTATGTGTTAAGGCGCTTCAGTTGTATCTGACTCTTTGCCACCCTATGGACTATAGCCCACCAGGCTCCTGTGTCCATGGGATTCTCCAGGCAAGAATACTGGAGGGGGTTGTCATGCCCTCCTCCAGGGGGTCTCCCAACCCAGGGATCAAACCCGCATCTTCTGTGGCTCCTGCATTGCAGGCAGATTCTTTACCGCTGAGACACTGGAGAAGCCCTTCATATATGCAACTAGGAGATAGACAAACATAAGTGGAGTCGGGAAGGCTAATGATTTTTCTTGCAAGCCACCAAACATTTCTGAACACTTTGAGTGTTTTTGCTATGTGCCAAAGTGCCAAGTGCCAAACGGCCTGGCACTTGGATGAAGAGATGAGAGGAAAGTGGAGCGGGGTTGGGATGGAGAGAGTGGGCTTCGGAAGACTCAGGTGTTATCCTGGATGCACTGCCTCACGGGAAATGGTTTTGGCAAAATCACTGGCTCTGAGGCTGTTTCTTCCACAGTAAAATGAAAGGGTTGGAGTGTATGTCTTGGCCCCTGTTCGCTTTGGTGTTCTGTGACCTGCTGCCATGGAAACAATACAAACATCGAAGTGGGGCTTAAACCTCACCTTCCACTTGGAACCACATTTTCCCTTTGACTCCTAAGGCTTCTAGATCTGCCTCAACTAGGAGAATCATTAGAGGAAAGGACACAAAGGTAGACTGAGTTAAGACATGCCAGTGGGCCCCCAGCCTGAATCATAGTTAAGGGGTTAAAATATTTTTCCTATATTTAAAAAGTATGATTTTTAAAGGGGATGAGAAGAAGCACCCTCTTGAACAAAAAATGTACACATGACTTTTAATTACTACCTTTCACCTCCAGGGAACTGTCTTCTACCTACTACCAGCTGGCAATCACTGTCATTACAAGCAACTCTTAGTGATAGTAAGTCAAAGTTCTCAAATGTAGGGAAGTAGAAGAAACTTAAGAACCAGTGCTCTGAAATACAGGATAATATGCTTCAGAGATATTGCCATCAGAAACTAATGTAAACCTCTGTTTCCAGCGACATGGCGAACTAAGCACCTGGACCAGCCTTTCTGCTGAAAACAACCTAAAATGCTGGATCAAATGCATTAGTGCTCAGGCACAAAAGTAAAGACTATTTAAACCGAACATGAATTGGAAACCCAGTGAGGTAAGCTGAGTACCGAAGCTGGCTCCTGCCTTGAAGGTATTCACCAAATCAAGCGAGCTTCTGTTTTCATGGCCTTGTTGGGGCTCAGGGATCATGAATCAAAACCCAGAGCCAGCCAAAGTAAAAACATGTAGATCTTCCCCGATAATAGCGCTTTACCATAGGTGTAAGAGTGATCTAGAAATTCTTCCCCAACAAAGTTATCTTTCTAGAATATTGCTGTGAACAGGAAAAATAAATCTTTACTGAAAATTTGTTACCATAAACGAGCCCTTACACTGGTTTGCAGCCTGAATTCACATTAGACCTCAAGCTAAGAATTTTAAATGATCCTGGATTGTTGCTACTACCAGGGGCCTGACAGAGGTAGCACAAATCATAATCATGAAAGAAACTTTTAATGAAAAATGAGATGCTTAAAATAAAAGTTTACAAACCATCTAAGGAAATAGGGCCCAATATAAGAGAATCTGTCGAATCAGACCTACAATTCGATCATATCTTGGGATTATCAGATGTAAAATATAAAAGTATATTTAATATGTTCAGTGAGGAAAAGAGCAAACATTCTGTAAAAGAATCAAAAGTCCTAGAAACGGAAATATATAGTAACAAATTAGAATGCAAGGGTTAGATAAAAGCAAATAGACCCCATTGGAGAAAAAAATGATATAATGAAAGATAAACCTGAAGAAATCCAGAGAGACAAGAAAATGAAAATTATAAAAGAGGTTAATAAAGGGGAAATATTTAAGAGAAAACATGGAGCACTTTGAAAGGATTATCAGTTTTCAATAGCAATAATGGAAATAGAGACCATGAAAATAATAAACTCAGTGACAAATACATCTAGAAACTGACCTACTCTGAAACTGAAGTGAAAGTGTTGGGCCCTAAGTTATTTCCAACTCTTTGCGACCCCATAGATTGTAGCCTGCCAGGCTCCTCTGTTCATGGATTCTCTAGGCAAGAATACTGGAGTGGGTTGCCAGTGAACTACTCTAGTTCAACCCAGAATTCTATAGCTAGCAAAAAGAAAGACATGCTCAGAAGAATTTGAAAATTCACTAGCAAACTGCTTTTTTTTTTAGATTGAAGTATGATTGATTCACAGTGTTAATTTCTGCTTTTTAGCAAAGTGATTCAGGTACATATATGTATATTCCTTTTCATATTCTTCTCCATTATGGTTTATCACAGGATGTTGAATATAGTTGCCTGTGTGATACCATAGGACCTTGTTTATCCATTCTGTATATAATCATTTGTGTCTGCTAACTCCAAACTCTCATGCCGTCCCTCCCCCACCTCCCTAGCAGACCATTTTAAATAGAAGGAAAATGGTCATTGAGAGTCTGAGATTCAGGAAGGAATGATGATCAAAAGACAGTAGTAAGTGTATGTTAATAAAGTGTAACTTCATTTTCAAAACTTGTATAAACAATAATAATAGTGTCTTATGGGGTTTAAAAAAAGCTAGAACTAAAACAGCAGTTATTTTAGTTATTTACTAAATGCCAGTTATTTTATAAACTGGGAGGAGGTGATTTGAGCTAGTATTCAAAAGTATTTTTATTACTCAGGAGAAGATTAAAATTAACTTTGGATTTTGATAAGTATGTGTAGTAAAAATTTTTAAGTAACACTTAAGTAATAGAAATACATAACTTCCAAACTAGTAGATGATGAAAAGGTGGAACCAGAAAAAAATAATCCCAAAGAAGGCAAGCAAGATAAGAGAGAAGGAAACAGTGCAATAACAAATAAGATGATACAAGTAAATCCCATTATATCAGTGCCTTATATTTTAAAATGTTTACCTATATGGGATTTAGTATAGACAACAAAGAAACAAAGAAGAAGGAAATGGCAACCCACTCCAGTATTCTTGCTTGGAGAGTCCCATGGACAGAGGAGCCTGGTGGGCTACAGTCCGTGGGGTCGCAGAGTCGGACATGACTTAGCGACTAAACAACAAAGAAACAAAAGGAAGACGTGTTGTAAAAATGTAAAACATGTAAAAACATGTAAAAAAACATGTAAAACATGGTAAAATGATGGAAAAAGATATACCAGGCAAATATTAATGGAATGAAAACTGGGATATCATTTGAAATAGACTTTTAAGGCAAGTAGAATTACTAGAGAGAAAAGAGTTGATACACAATAGTATATGTTTCAGTTTTCCACATAGAAGTTTTAAATTTGTATACCACTAATAAAACCACAAATAAAACATTTATTAATAGAACCACCAGGAAAATTTGACAAATTTCACCACTGTAGTGGGAGATTGTAGTATATCTTCCTCATTAATTGGTAAAGAGAGCAGGAACCCCCCCCCCCAAAAAAAAAAATCAGGAATATAGAAAACTTAAACAATGTAGTTAACAAGCTTGATCCAATGGACATATATTGCATCCAGTACTGTAGAAACATCAGCTGAATCATCATGATAATCAACACCTACTGGACCATCAAGCAAGTTTCAACAAATTTCAGAGGGTTAGTATGCCATAAATCATTAGTTAGAAATCACTAAGAAAAACAATCCCATGGAAATTAAGATATATTCTTTGAAATAACTTAAGTATGAAAAGGGAAATGTTAATGGAACTCTTGCTGCCCTTTGTCTAGAAAGTGTTAAGTCATTCCTCAATTTTGCGTGTGGCAAACACAATCCTGCGAAATGGGCCACATTCTTTCTTTCATTCTTGGCATACCTGGTGAGAGTGCTAAGAGCCGATGATGGATTGGTTCTCCCAACAGAAAGGACAAAAGTTTTAGTAAATGATGCTGGAACAATTGTGTCTTCATACGTAAAAGATGAAATTGAATTTGAAAAAATACATCCATATATTTTGGGGGGGGGTTGACTTAAATGTGAAAGGTAAAAGCTATAATACATATAGAAGACAGTATGGGATAAAACTTCTATGAATTTTGTATACAGAAGAAACTCTTAAATGAGAAACAGACTATAGTAACCGTAAAGAAAGGGCTGATTCACCCTATTAAAGTTGAGAACTTTTTCATTAATAGGCAACTAATAAAAAGACAAGCCATCTAAATAGGGAAAGATATTTGCATTACATATAAAAATTAGTATCCAAACAATAATGGGGTGCCCATTGCCTTCTCAGACAAATGGCTTCAGTAGACACTTAATAGAGAAGGGAGTCTAAATGGCACACACACACAAAATTATATATACGTTTGCCTTCTAGGTTTCTTTTGTACATGAAGAGATATCAACTCCATTAATAATATGGGAGATGCAGATTACACCACAACGAGATACAATTTCACAGTCATCAGGTTGGAAAAAAAAATTTTTTATGAGTTCATGGAGCAAACAGTATACTTGTACATTCCTGGTAGTAATCTGTCATTAGCAGTTAAAGTTGAAGAAAAGAATACTCTGGCTCAATAACTGCTGCTTCACATGTATTGTGCTTTTAGAATTTCAGAAAACTTGTTTACAGTTGTGTTCCAAGGGATATAAACAAAGATGTCCATAGCAATACTACTTGTAATAGCCCCAAACATAAACATAAATAAATGTCTAAAGAGTGTAATAAATAATGGTATATTCATACAGTAGAATGTAAATCATCTGTAAAAAAACGAATGAATTACTGCTGCAGTAATGTTAATGAATTTGGTGGAAGGGAAAACAAGCTTCAGCACAGCTCAATTTTGTAAGATGTGTGAAAAACTTAGAGGGCTAAGTAATATAATATTCAAGGATTCTAACTATAAAGGAAAAAATTTTCGTTTGCTTTGTCTTTGTTACAACCAATTAAAATGTGAACAGATTAAGTCATAAAATCTATGTGGTTTTAAACAACACTGTATGTTTAGGAGGTTTCTTAGTTATTTTGGGCAAAAAAAAATGCTCTCACTGTGATCTCTAAAACCTTTAATTCAGCACCTTGTAACACTGAAAATTCACTGCCTCGGTTTCCCTTATTTATTCTCTGTCAAGCATTTCCTCTCAGACCAGTATTATTAATTATACAAACCTAAGCAAAAGTGCTCTCCTCTAACATTTTGTGATGTGATCTAAGAATTATGATATGAAATCTTATTTTTCTTGCCCTGAAGTTGAGTGTCACTGTATCATTGAACATGATATGCAGACATGCAGTTCTCTGTTAGACACCTTTAGAGATGTGTGAGCTGCATAGTTGTGAAAAAAAATATGGTATATTTTAATACTGAGCTCTCTCCTCAAGATACTACCATGGCCGTTACACAGTGAAAATCTAGGGAGGGGTTCAAATAATACTGGGATTGAACTCTTCACTTTAAAAATTGTCCTTGTGAGAGAAAATTCTGTTCTTTCCTGAAGTGTAGATTTAGAGTCATAAATGTGTATTTTGCTAAATTGTCTTGTACATTTACTTCCTTTTTTGGTAGCAGTGTCTTGGTTTTAGAAATCAGTTTATAGTGAATGTATTCATTATTTGAGTTATGTTAGTTACACGCCTAATAAATTATGATACATTTTTTTTTCCTCTCTTTCTTTTTGGCCGTGTGGCGTCTTCGTTGCTGCACACAGGGTTTCTCTAGTTTCAGCAGCAGGGACTCCTCTCCAGTGTGATGTGCAGGCAGGCTTCTCATTGCAGAGGCTTCTCTCGTTGCTGAGCGCAGCTACATGGGCTCAGTAGTTGGCAGCTCCAAGACTCTGGAGCACAGGCTCAGTAGTTTTGGCACATGGGCTTAAGTTGCTTCGTGACGTGTGGGATCCTCCCAGGTCAGGGATCAAACCCCTGTCTCCTGCACTGGCATGCAGACTGTTAACTACTCTTCCCCTGAGCCACCAGGGAAGCCTAGGATATATTTTTCAAATCCCACATTTTCTAGGTTTAACTGCCTATTTTGAGTGACATTTATTGAGTGTAACAATTATATTTGGTTGATTGAAGTATTGTTCTTAAAAGATTACTAAAAGGAAGTATTACATCACTAGTCCAGATTTCCTTTTATTTCTGTGCTTATTTTGCTTTATGAATCAAACTTCCATGAATATTATTATCTGCTACTGAATATTTTCAGTTCATTTTAAGAAGTAGTTTCATAAAAACTTAAAACTAAAACTTTTCTTGATTTTGGTGTAAAATGTATAGACCTTCTGTTACAGTGTTACATATTATGTATTTCTGAAAACACTGAAATTGTGCACAGGTGAAATGGGTCACACCCAAAACTTGCAAAGCTTTGTAACCAGAACACTAACAGGAGTAAATAAGCATGCTAGAATATTCTAAAAGATACATCAAATCTATTACAAGTAAAGAAATATTACAGGCATCCTGAGGTTTAAAAAAAAAAAAAGACGAAGAGAAAGCCTGACTGAAGCTTGTGCAAGGAAAGGTTGAAGCTACAGGGTTGTGGAGGCAGTAGAATGCATAAAGATCTGGAGAGGAGATTTCATTAAGTATTTTCTAGAAAATGCATGTGGCCAAGCTGTGCCAAGAGGTGGAAAATGGGTTGAATAAGAATTGTGTACATACTGCTTTCCACTGTGTTAGCTTATTTCAAGTTTAGCTTTTATTACTTAGTAGTGTAAAGACAAAGGCTGAGAAAAGTCATGTACAAACCTATGTGACTTTCACATTGTACTCAACTCTTTGCTCTACATACCAGTGAGCTAATTTGTGTTACAGAAAAGCTTAGTAACAAACTAAACTGTACTAAGAATATGGGAGGTAGCTTCTGTTTTTGACTAGAGTCCTTTGATCAGTCTGTGACTGTTTTGTGATTTTGTTTTGTGTGAAATCTAAATACAACTAAAAATAATCTAACACAACCTTTTCTGCCTTGAGTATATTGTTTTAATTTTAAACTATAAAAGTAATAAACATCTTAAAACACTGGGGAATATAACAAAGAAAAAAATTACACGTTATTATATAAGTTACTATACAAACCACTGTTAGCTTCTTGTATATTTCTTACTTTTTTTTTGCCAGTTTTTAGTAAACTTGTTTGTTTACTTCACAATCTTCAATTTTTACTTCACAATCTTCATTTTTAATGACTACTAAATATTAGATTAAAGAGATGTGCTTTCGTTTAGCTATTTCTCTATAATAAAATATATAAACTGTATAGTTTTCCTCTTTTTCATAATTCCTGGATAAACATCTGTGTGTGTACGTGTGTTTGTGTGTGTGTAAAAGATAAGGAGAGAATATTTTCTCTGACTTAGGATTATTTCACTGGAGTGGCTCATAAGTGGAAGCATTGAATCAAAGAGTATGACATTTTTAATGATTCTTGGAGCATATTGCCATCTTGTTTTTCAAAATGGCCCCAGGTCCTTGCCCAAAATTGTGTATGATAAATTTTTTAAACTGGTGATAGGGCTTCCCAGGTGGCTGAGCGGTAAAGAATCTGCTTGCCAATGCAGGAGACGCAGGTTTGATCCCTGGGGTGGGAAAAATCCTCTGGAGAAGGAAGTGGCAACCCCCTCCAGTATTCCTGCCTGAAAATCCCATGGACAGAGGAGCCTGGTGGACTACAGTCCACGAGTTCACAAAAAGTGAGCAACTGAGCATTAGCATGAAATGATTGATATTGGGCAACAAAAGATATTGTTACTTGTATAATGTTACTAATTATTTGTGTTTATCAGACACTATGATAAGTATATTATCATACTTAATGTCACCTTTTTGTTTTGTTTTGCATTTTTTAATAATCAGTGAAGTTGAATATTTTCTAATACATATGTTTGTTATTTATGTACTTATTTGTAAGGAAAGATCATTTGCCTATTTATTTTGGTGGACTTGGTGTTCTAAAGTACTTGTCAAGGATAATTTAAAAACAGCTTTTTTCTTTCCTTGAAAATACAATGACAATTGAAACCTTACTAAGAGGATGTCAGTCTTTCAACTTGATTTTTAACTTTGCTTGGCTATTTGTGGCGCTAGTGGTAAAGAACCGACCTGCCAATACAGGAGACATAAGAGATGCAGGTTCAATCCCTGGGTGGGGAAAATCCCCTGGAGAAGGAAATGGCAACCCACTCCAGTATCCTTGCCTGGAGAATCCCATGGACAGAGGAACCTGGCGGGCTATGGTCCTGACTGGCAAAGAGTTGAACACAACAACTGAGGCAGAGTAAGCAAGCAAGCAATTTTGCTTTATTCTTTGGCACATTTGCTGCCATAGTATTGTCTTGCATCTTAAAGTAATGGGATTTCATTCTAAACTTGTGATTCAGAGGTAACATATTTGCAACCATTTGAATTAGTTTCTGATGAGACTGTCAACAGTACCTGTTTTAGGTAGTGTTGCTAAAAATAAAGGTTCCTTAAGAAATTGAGTGTATTCAAATGGACAGAAAAGCTTGAATCTTGAACTCAACCTAGTTTGTAATTTTGGCTTCACTTTTTATTAGCTTTAGAACATTAGGCAGTTTACTTACTTGTCTTCCATAACAGCGATTTCAGTTTTCTGATTGTAACTAGTGGTGATATTTCCTAGCATTAATGGTTTGTTTCAAAAATAAAGTAACTTCTAAAAGCAGGTAGCCCAGCACTTGGTATTTATTGCTTATAAGTTCATTTCAGTTTGAAATTATAATTTGAGTGCCTCCTTATGCCCAATGTTTTGTTATGATGTATTAGGAGTACAAAAGTAAAAGACTCTTATTACGGGATTCACAGTGGGGGAAAAAAGGATCATATGTAAAACTAAGTAATAGTGTAAATAAAGTTTATGCATTTTAATTGACAGTCATCTGAGATACAATATGTAGTATTTAGTACAATGGCTTACACCCCAAATATTAGCTGATGGATGCTACTGATAATTGGGCGTTCTGAGACCACATCTAATAGCTCCAAGAATCCAGATTGTTTTATATCCAACACTGACCGGCTTCCATAATTCTTGGAGAACCCTGCCAGCTGTGTTTTAAATAAAATCAAACCCCGGGGCTGCTCCTCTTACTTCACTTACATACCTGTAAGAAGTTTGAGTAGAGTAATAGTAGGTGCAGAGGGCTTTTCACAGAATTCGGAAATGAGGTACCTTGAACAGTTGAAAATGAATTAAAGGGCACATTAGTTCTGCCACTTTCCTTTTTGGTCAGTTATTCTTCCATAGTAAGATTTTTGAATTGAAGTATGTTTCAGAAGCAAAACAAAAATCATTGAGAGAATAGAAACAAAAAAGGTTAGCTTAGAAACAGCTTTTTTTCCTCCCCTTGAAAATACAGTGACAGTTCAAACTTTACTAAGAATGTCAACCTTTCACCATCAGTACTTGATGAGATAGTATATAGAAGGAAGAGTTAAAAATACTGGAATTTACAATAATAAATCTGTAGTAAATATGATTTTGCTAGTAATGAATTTAGTGATTAAGAAATGTTATCTTTTTAGTATGATATACTATAAAAATATTAGAAATTATTTCTTTATAGTATTATAATCATGTTTGAGGAAAGAGTTTATTTGGAATTACTGTTTGAGCTTATTTTAAACTTGATTATTATCTATTTTGAGCCATATGTATGACTGTTAACTTCACTGTCATTATAGTGAAATTATAGATGAATAGATTATAGAATTTTATAATTGAAAGAAGTAATCTATTCATTTTTAGTAATAGCAAACATTACTTATTAGGCAGTTACTATGGGCTAGGGACTGTAATAAGTATTCAGAATACATTCAGCTTTATTAATATCACCTGTACATATTTTGCTATAGTGGGGCATTTTATTTATAGCCATTTCAAATAACATGAAATAAGTTCTGTTCCTTGTATTATAACCTTTAGCATTTGTTATGCAAATATTATACTTAAATATTATATGGGATATTGATTGTAAAATTTCTCTGATTTGGGGATTTTTAAATTTGTGTTTCCTTTTTCCATGTGCTTATGAATCTTAAGTATAACATTGGTTGATAATTGTTTCTTTTGTTGCAGAACTGTAAGAGTAAATGGGTCCAGTAATTGGAATGACTCCAGAAAAGAGAGCTGAAACTCCAGGAGCTGAAAAGGTTGCAGGATTAAGCCAGATTTACAAAATGGGAAGCTTGCCTGAAGCTGTTGATGCTGCCAGGCCAAAGGCCACTCTAGTGGACAATGAGTCAGCAGATGATGAACTCACAAACTTGAACTGGCTTCACGAAAGTACTAATCTCCTAACAAACTTCAGCTTTGGAAGCGAAGGTCTTCCAATTGTTAGTCCATTGTATGACATAGAAGGAGATGATGTGCCATCCTTTGGACCATCGTGCTATCAGAACCAAGAAAAAAAATCAGCAACTTCAAAGCCCCCATACTCCTTTAGTCTTCTCATTTATATGGCTATTGAACACTCTCCAAATAAGTGTTTGCCAGTCAAAGAAATTTATAGCTGGATTCTGAACCGCTTCCCATATTTTGCAACTGCACCAACTGGCTGGAAGAATTCTGTTCGACATAATCTGTCCCTGAATAAATGTTTTCAGAAAGTGGAAAGAAGCCATGGCAAGGTCAGTGTTTATGAACATTGCTATATTTAGAGAGGTGGGGGAAAATAACATGGAGATCTTAAAATATGAGGAAGTCAAAGGAAGACAAAAAATAGTCAAGTCAGCTTACTTCAGCTTGAACTTAATTTTATTCACCATTTGCTTTCATCTCAGATGTTTTTAAATTTCTTCAGTATTGATATAAATCTAGCAGAATTCTGTTCAGTCTATTAAAGGTACAAATTAGGTATAAATTAGGAGTTTATTATTTTCTTTAACTTTTAAAAATTGAAGTATAGTTAATTACAATGTTGTGTTAGTTTCAGGTGTACAGAAAAGTGGTTCGGTTATAATTAGTTTTTTAACGTCCCAACTTTCTATTCTTAGTTTCTATAATATTTTTGTTGCTGTATTTATATATTCTTATTTATTCAGTATGGCAGTGTCTGCCTTATAACTGAAATGTGGATCATTTACATTAGTGTAATTGATACGGTTGGATTTAAATCTATCATTACATTGTTTTCTATTTAAATACTTTAAAGACTTATTCTCTTGTCTTCTGGGTAGCATAGTTTGTGATGAGAAGTCTGTTGCCATTCTTATCTTTGTTCTTCTGTTTGTAGTTTTTTTTTTCTCACTGTGCTCAAGATTTTTATCTTTATCACTTACTTTTTAGCAGTTTGACTATGATGTGTCTAAGTGTGTTTTTCATTATTTTTATCCTGCCTTGGTTTTTCTGACGTTCTTGGATCTGTGGTTTGTTGTCATTCATTAAACTTAGAAATTTATTTCCTCATTATCTCTTCAAATATTTCTTGTGATTCACCACCTACTTCTGGACTCCAAGTGAAAATATGTTAGACCATTTGCTGTTGTCTCACCTCTTGATTGCTCTGTCCCTCTTCCTAGTCTTTTTTCTTTCTTTCAATTTGGATAATTTCTATTGATCTTTGTACAGTTTTATTCTTTCTTGTATCCATTTTGCTGCTCAGCCTAATAAAATCATCTTCATTTTTTTTTAAAGTGTTTTCATTTTCCTTTAAAAAAAATAGTCTCCATCTTTCTGCTAAAAATTTCCCACAGGTCTGTTAAACAAATTAACCATAGTCACAGTGTCTGTCTGATAATTTCAATATTTGGGCCATCTCTGGGTCTGGTTTTGTTAATTGTTTTGTTTCCTGCCTTTGTGTGTCACATAATTTTGCATTAAATGTCAGACATTGCTTGTTAAAAAATGGTAGAAACTGAAGTAAAGAATATTTCTATCAGAAATAGATACACCTCTACTTCTCTCAGGTTGTTAGTATGGACCGGTATTGCTCAATCTAGTTAACAGTTGAGTTGGGTTTGGGTTTTGTGGTTGTCATAGTTACCTTGGTATACCATAGTCTTTACATTCTTATGGAGAGACTGCTGATACTCTGTACTTAGTGTGAGGCCTGGAATGTCAGGTGATTTTTCTTGGCTTTTCTGCTCCACCTTTACCTTTCAGTTTGCGACACATTTAGCTTAGAAGTGGGAGGGGAGTTAAATATTTCTCTCTGTACTCTTGCTCCCCCCTTAGCAGTACATTGTTCTTCCTTGTTACTTGGTGCAAGGTTCTTGGTGTGAACAAGATAGGTTTCTTGGTTCGTCTCCAGTTTTAGTGTCAGGCAGGCTTATTGTATGCCTGTGCCTCAAGTGTGGGACTTCCCTGTCTCTTGCATGAGAAGACTCTCCCATCTACCCAGTGAGGTCCAGAGCTGCACTTACCAATAACCAGATCCCTCCATGTGGCTAGTGGTTGGTATACTGGAGAGCACAAATACAGGATACTTTGTCATTGTATAAATTCCTTTGGGAAAGGAATTAATGCTGTTCCAGCATTCAGGACAGTTTCTTGTCCATTCCCATCATGGTAGGTAAATGTTACCTAGTATCAGTGGGGAGTTCTGGGTACAAGTGAGTGACCATTTCCCAGTGGCAGCAGGTCTCTGCTTTGTATCTTTGGAGCATTTGGGCATGAGCTAATTTCCTGTCCTCCTCCACATGATGTATACTACATTGCCTAGTATCAGTAAAGTGTGAGGATGACTGGGTTTTGTACTTGCCTTCCAATAGCAGCTCTCTTTTGCTGGTGACTGGGCTGAGGCGGGGGTACTTTGTCTGTCAATGGCAGACAGCTTTTGCTTCTTATTTGCTTTGTCCAGGGCTTAGGCAGTTTAGTGCCTCTCCCAGAGTGACACCTGATCTCACCTTATACTCATTCAGGACCTGGAGCATGAATGAGCTTTGCCTGATATCCTTGCTCCAACCACAGACCATAGTCGGCTCGATACATCTATCTCCATCTCCAAGGGTGTCTTCCTTAAGTCCCCTTGAGTATTTTATTTTCTTACTCTTTATTGTGACTGCCACTTTTTCCATGCTCTACCAAAGGTGAAACAGCTCTTATGTTTCATCCCTCCTCACAGGACCTGTCACACCTCAAAATTCAATTCTTGCAGCCTCAATTCTCAGGCTCATAAAAAATTATGGTTCTGTAGATCATTTTGGTTTTTTTCTTGTTAATCTAGGAGTATTCTTTTGTAGTTTTCTATAACCCAACTGGTAGCAGAAAACTCCGATTTTTATTTGGAATAAAAGTTTAAAAAGCAAACAATTAAATCTTTAGATAACCAAAGGATTTCATAGGACAGTGCTGTTCAGACTTGAAAGTATCTACTGATCATCTGGGGATCTTGTTAAAATACAGATTCTTCTTCAGCAAATCTGGGATAGAGACTGAGGCTTTCTAATTTCTAACGGTCTCTGAGGTGATCCTGATGCCTCTAATCCATGAGACACCCTGGGTAGGAAGGCATTTGGACACATCATTATCTTATGATTAAAGGAGATTGTATTAGTTATCTATTGCTATGTAATAACTTGCTATTTAACACATTCTTTACTACACATGGAATGTTTATGAAGGCCAGCTGTGTGCTTGGCCATTAAGAAGCCTCAGCAATTGTTAAGGATCGCTCTGTTGTAGCTAGCCTCCAAGATGGCCCCCAGATGAGCCCTGCCTTCCAGTATCTCTGCCCTTGTAGAGTCCCCCTTCAATACTGAATTTGGCTGGTTTGTGTAACCAAGAGGATATTGTGGAAATAGAGTGTGCCTTTTGAATCCAGGTCATAAAAGACATGGCTTCCATCTTGGGTTCTTGGCCAATTAGCTGTATGGGAAGTCAGCTGCTGTATCATAAGGACATTTAAATAGCCCTATGGAGAGACCCATATGGCGAGGAAATCAGACTCGATATACATATGAATAAGCCATTTTGGAAGCAGATTCCCCTATCAGTCAAACTCTCCTTTCAGATGACTGAAAGTGTTGAAAATTTTGGATGTATTCTTTCCACCATGCATCATTAGATTTTATTTTTTGAACTGTATCAGTTAATTCTTTTCTAGTTTTAGACCTATTGTATTTATGCTTATGGCAAGATATAAAAGAAACTAGTCATCAGCATTGGTGTTCAGTAGAAGGGTCTAGGGAAAATATGATAGAATGGAAGCGAACAAGGGTAAGTTAAGTGTGAATGAGCAACAGTGTCAAATGTTGCAAAAAAAACTTGAAAATGGGGATATCCCTGGCACTCCAGTGGTTAAGACTCCACACTTCCACTGCAGGGAGTGCAGGTCTGATATGGGTCAGGGAACTAAGATCCCACATGCTGCATCTCACAGCCAAAAGAAAAAAAAAAAAACTTGATTAGGATCAAGTAGCAGCCAAAAGATTAGAATTAAAAATATATGAACAGTGGTGTATGGATAAATATTTAACAATTGGGTGACAGTGAAGGTATCACTTTTGCCGATTTCCATGATATAAATATTTCTATCGTGGCCATTTTAGAGCTGCCAACATTATGTCATTAAATGCAAAATTTGGACAAAAAGTGATACATTCAAGTGGGATTGGGAGTGCTTGTGGTTTGTTTTTATTTTTTAATAAAATACTGCTTGAATCAGTACCTTAAAATACTGATTTTTTTTTCTCTTTCAACCTGCAAAACGCAAGTAAGTTATACTTACTTCCATTAAGTTTGGCAACCTTGAAAAGCACTTTTTCTGATGAATAGTTGTTGTCTGGAGATGATAATCTCAAAAAAGAAAGCAAGATGACAAAGGTCCAGGTCAAACTACAGGTTGATACAGACATCTGGTCACCTGCTATGGCTGCTGCTTAGCTCCCTGCCCTCATCCATACCATAGTTACCACTCTCAAAAGATAGGCCTAAAAATCTTGGCTTGTTATTTATGAATTTTAAAATCCAGAAAAACTAGGCAACGCGTTTTTGCTTTGTTTTTATGTTTTGAACATTAACATTGAAGTCTTAAAATCTGTTTTCCAAACTTTGTTATAAAAGCCAGACTGAAATATTTAGTGTGAGATTTTAGCTGGGGAACGTGAAATCAGAAGTTTTGCCTGATTTAGTACAATTTCAGGCGGTACATTTTCGTGGTGGTGATTTGCTTCAATAGCTGAATCCCAAGAAATGAAGTCATGCAAGCCACCATTAAAAGTTCATACTATAAGCAAGAATTATGAATGCCCTTTTAAATTCAGTGGTTTTAAAAACCACTGAAAAAGGTAGTCGGGGGGGTGGGGTGGAAATATTAAAGTGTACCATGCCGGTACATAAAAACATTTCAGGAATAGTGAGCATTGTTTCTTCTCCCAGTGTTCTTTACAACTTCCATTAAGATAAATCTTAAAGTTCAATTCTCAGTATATTCCTTATTTCTTCAAAACCTTAAGTGGTTCATTACCAAATACGTCCAAAAGCCTTAGAGTTTCAAAATGCAAAATAGTACATGAGAGAATGCACATTTCCTGTTTCCACTGCACACAAAAAACATGTCTTGTAATAGTCATATTCACTTTAAAACAACACTTCTTAAACTCTTATTATTTGTGTTCTGTCATCTAAGCACAACTTAATAAAGACGCATAGTTTTTAACTGAGACTTAGATTTAAAAATAAGTTTTTTGCTTTAGACTCTAAAACATAGGTTAGCAAATACACAATTTTATCTTGTTACTGATACTTTGTGAACGGGCTCAGTGAACGGAAGTGCTGCCATGGTAACACAAAACAGACAGTTATTTGGAGACCTTACTCAAGATACTTAACTGCCCTGAACTGCAAGTTTTCAGTACTAGTGCTTCCAATGTGCTATTTCAAGGAAATACCAATTCTTCTATGATCAAAACAATTTGCAGTTCTCTCACAATAGAATTTTAAAAGTAGATTTGAACTAAATAGCTTCTGGGAGTATAATCTCAGGAATACCAAGATAGAACATGGTTAGAATCATTAAAATAATTATCTTAGTCTATATATGAAAAATAATTTGTGTATTTATTTTCTATATGACTGAAGTGGTTTGGGGACAAAGGATACTGTGGGTGCTATTATTTTAAAGTTTTATTTCTCTACCTTCAGAATACACTTCACTTAGGCCAAGTGATTGGAAATACATGTAATTTAAGATGGTATGGCCCATCACTTAATTCAAAAATACATGGGTAGAAATTTGACTTCCTTTGGAAAAAACTTAAAATTTCAATATAGTTCATGTGATATCTTGCTGCCATAGGCCAGAAAAGGTTTCACCTGATGGGATGGTACGTTACTTTCTGTATTACAGCATGATATGACACCCATGGTTTTTCTTTTCCAATATATTTAAGTTGCTGGGATGTTAAAAACTGCCTTACACTCAATTACCATACTTTTCCTCACACAAAAGTGTTTTTCCCTTATCAGTTTAATTCTTCTTTATTTCTAACTTTTGTCTCATATTCAAAATTAATTAATTTTTGTTCTTACTGTTTATGTTTTAAAAATTCCTTCATCTCTTAGAAGAAAAAAATAGGAACATAAACTGAGGAACATAAACTGACTTTCTGCCATTTTCAGTATAACCTCTTAGTATTCATTTACTTTGCAGCTCTGTCACTTACATAAAAATTATCTTATTTGAATCTTGTCACAACTCAGTGAAGTGGTCTGTTTTTTTACAGATAAAATATGAATTAGAGGACAGACAGAGATTAAATGATTAGTCCAATGTCATGTAGCCGGTCAATAAGCAGTGTTTTAAGATTTTGATTTTAAAACCTGTGAAACTGTTCCTTCACTAAACTGTTATGCTATAGTAGTTATGACATGATATTCAGAGATTAAAAAAAAAAAAAAAAACCTCAGGAATAGACTAATGTTACCTTGAAAACAGTTCAGGAAATGGGAGCACCCTGGAATTCATCACATTAAATCTTCAGCGATCATAATAGCTTGCATCATATGGGATTTTATACAAGCAGAAAGGAGCAGGGGAATAAGACACAGGTCAGTTTTATTGTTGTCTAGATAATTGTTAATGTTGTGAGGTATAATTCAAATTTTCAAAAGGGATTTTTGAAATAGAAAAGGTATAATGTAAAAACAAAAATTAGTAGCAGTTTGAATCTCACTAATCTTGTGAGGAAATTTTTCACACCATGGTGAGAAGGGTTCAGGTTATACCTTATATTTAACTTGACATTTATATCTTCAAAAGATTAAATATCTTCAAAAATATTTATTAAAGTTTAATGTCAGTACCTAGTGGAATAGAAGCAGAAAAATAAATTATTAGAGAATAAAAACAATGATATTAGACTGGAAGAAAGAGGAACAATTTTTAAAACTGCAAGGAAAATGAACATAAAACATAACAATAGTAGTATTTGGTGTTAAGGGCTTATGTCCAGAAGGTACTGTTTTTTATGTATTTTGAGCATACTAATACACAGAGAACATAGACATTTTTCTAAAGGTTACACAGCTGTTAAGTGACAGAGCCAGGTTTCCAAAGGTAGGTATTCTTCTTCAAGGATTATACTCTTAACTTCTGTGCAAGTGGTATTTAGCTCTTGGAAAGTGGGATGAGTTTGCAGTTGAACCTCCTCCTTACATGGCTGTGGGCTTCTATATGTAAGCTGTGGGTCCATGTGGTACGTTTGTAGGGATGTTCTTCTAGTCAGACTGTTCAGGTTGGTAGATAGGGATGGATGTTCAGCTAAAGAAATAGGATAGATATATCCTTAAGGAAGAGTTAGCAGGTGATGTTACAGTTCCTGAAATCCTTCAGTTATTTCATTTAACTAGCTCAACTAATGTCTGCGCATTTGACCACATCCACTTAGTTTTTATGTTTTTCTTATGCCTTTTATAATCTGTAATTATAGTTTGGATAGCTTTTTAAATTCAAGAGTGTTTATAAATTTCCAAGTGGTCAGAGAATTTGGCTATTGGGTTTTATTTTTCTTTTTGCACTAGAGTGACCTTTAAATGAGATTTATTTTTCTTCATGGTCTAATCAATGTTTGTAGTTTTTTCTACTAAAAAAAACCCATTTCTCAGTGTTAACATTAGGAAAGTATATTCTATAAGAATTCATCAGTTACATCAGTATTTTTAATATAAAACAGGTTTAATTAAAGCAAGACTATTTAGGACCCCTCATAGCTCAGTCGGTAAAGAATCTGCCTGCAATGCAGGAGACCCAGGTTTGATTTCTGGGTCGGGAAGATCCCCTGGAGAAGGAAATGGCAACCACTCCAGTTTTCTTGCCTGGAGAATCCCCATGGACAGAGGAGCTTGTCAGGCTACAGTCCATGGGGTTGCAAGAGTCAGACATGACTTAGTGACTAAACCACCAGCAATCTGCTAGTGTGTAGTGTGACCTTCTAAGAAGGAAGGAGGTAAAATATGCAGCAGTTTTCAAACCTCTCTGAAGGAATTATCTCCTGGTCTGGCCTTTGCCTTGCACATTAGATCATTTTAGTGTATTCTTCAGGTGTATTGTACGCTTACCTTCCTAGTAAGCTGTTCCTTCATATTAGGGAAACTGTGGAGCAGGCAAGCCATTCTTTGAGGCATCTCTCATTTACCATTTAGTAGGTGCTTCTGTTTATATTTTCCCTAGTTTCCAATAACCATACATTTCTATTATTTTTGGATTCTTATGGCTATTTCCATGAAATCTGGGCTTGTGTACCCTTTACCTTATTATCCAGAAGGGTCTTAAATGTTGTAACTTAACCATCTTGAGGGTAGGGATGGTACTTATTCCTCTTTTTTTATCTTTAACAAGAGTCTTTTCCATCCCTCAGTTTTGAGACTTTTGCCATCTCTTCATTAAATTGTTTGCTTTGAATTTAAGCAGTTTAAATGGGAAAATAAACACTAGTGTTAATGCCATAAAAATAATTATTTTTGGATTCATCACCCAGTATCATATTGCTTAGCACTTTTGGGGGGAATGACACCACCTTACTGAAGGGCGATCATGCATAGCCCTTCATTCAGTTCTCTGCATAGCTTGGTGTTGTATCATTCTCACAAACTGTGATGTGAATGGTGTGTCCTAGAGTGTTGTGGTCTTGTGGCCCTATGCACCATGCACTGTGCAGAGTACTCTACATGCAATTAAATCCATGGAACAACCCTGTGAGGTAGGTACTGTTATTATCCATACCTTCCAAATATGGGAATAATGACCCAGAGAAATAGAAGTTAGTTAACCTTCCTAAAATTACACAGCGAGTAAATGGCAGAGCTGGAGATAGGAACCCAGGCTGTCTGCCTCCAGGGCTTTTAATCACACAGTTCATTGCTAGCAAGTATACTTCAGTGTTTGCATTGTATTTGCTATTGGGTTTTGTTCCCCCACACATTTATGAAAAACATTCAGACACTTTTTGTGTCGATTCCAGGTTACTAATTCTTTTTTCTTTTTTTTTATTAGTTGGAGGCTAATTACTTCACAACATTTCAGTGGGTTTTGTCATACATTGATATGAATCAGCCATAGATTTACACGTATTCCCCATCCTGATCCCCCCTCCCACCTCCCTCTCCACCTGATTCCTCTGGGTCTTCCCAGTGCACCAGGCCCGAGCACTTGTCTCATGCATCCCACCTGGACTGGTGATCTGTTTCACCATAGATAGTATACATGCTGTTCTTTTGAAACATCCCACCCTCACCTTCTCCCACAGAGTTCAAAAGTCTGTTCTGTATTTCTGTGTCTCTTTTTCCGTTTTGCATATAGGGTTATCATTACCATCTTTCTAAATTCCATATATATGTGTTAGTATGCTGTAATGTTCTTTATCTTTCTGGCTTACTTCACTCTGTATAATGGGCTCCAGTTTCATCCATCTCATTAGGACTGATTCAAATGAATTCTTTTTAATGGCTGAGT